>NW_027223600.1:0-15429 GCF_030449975.1 Polyergus mexicanus
AAGACGTCGCGGCTCGCCGCAATAAGGCGTAGCTACACCGCGCTCCGGCACGCTAATGAACGGTTAAGTATAAGTCTCAGAGTGTTACACGCGCGGGATATATCTAACCATTCCTCTGCCGCCGTTCGGTCTCTCTCTCTCTTTATATATATATACAATATATGTGTATCCGTTCCTTTAGTTGCTTTCTCGGCATCCACCATTCTGCGGCTCGGGCGAATCGCACGTAAAGCAGCGCGTCCACACCTTGCAATTACGAGAAAAAGGGGGTCCACCCACTACATCGCGATCCTTTCAACGTAACCGTGCTGGCTGGCGCGTTCTCTCTCCCCGTCGAGTTTCATTATTAATTATCAGTTCGCCACTATGTTATTAGTGCAACTAGAAGAAACCGCCCCGGCCGTTCCGACTCGAAACGCGACGCTTAATTCTCGCGTCGCGCCGCCGCGTCGTGTCTAAGTCCTTGCTGACAAATACTCTGCCAAAGGGTATCTGCGAACTTTGGCATGACACGCGCACGTGTAATTACTGTTATTAATTAGTTCAATAAACGAGGCGTTTTTAATGCAGCGAATAAAAAATCTGCGTCGTTGCGTTCCTCGAAATAATAGACAATGATGAATGTTTTGTCCGCGTATTAGAATCAGCGAGCAGGCCTTATATGTACGATGTTGCTAAAAGTTGAAGTAATTTTGTGCGAGTTATCAATAATTTGTTGCAAACTTTTTTTTTTTTTTTTTAATCAGTAACCGCGATATTGGAAAGCTGAAAGTTTTTAAAAGAGAAATTTCAAATATTTTTACGTTATTTAAAATGTTCTTTAAATTCATAATTTTGAAGCATTTAAACTTTTTTTTTTTTATTGAGATTTAATTTTTAAGTTAGATTTTAAGACCTCTATAAGTTTTAAATTCTTAACAAGTTTGCGAATCTTCAAAAGTTCAACAAAAATTGAAAGATTTACAAATGCAGGAAAGAATGAAATTCTGATATGTAATTTTTATATGCGCGTGTATGTATTGATCTGAATATTATTAATTTTGCACTTTTAAAGAAGAAAAATTCATTTATTATATGTATATTGTATATAAAATTTCTCAACTTCTCTCTCTCTCTCTCTCTCTCTTATTATCGTAGCAGCTCGAGCGTACCTGTTGCATTGTAAAATTGCTTTATTAGATGTCTATAACATATGTTAAAACAAGAGATGATGTTGCTACGCAAACTTGCATCGCATTTTCTGAAAATCAAATAATGATCCAATATTCCTTGATTTTTTTTTAGATTTTATTAATTAATTGCATGTGTTATTACACGACGATATAAAAAAGAAAAAAAGAAAATGTAATAATCGGATATAACACAGATCACTATTATATTTGGCAATATTATCGATAATTTTGTCTTAATTCAGAAACAAATTTTTTATAACATTCGCGCTCACCAAGTATATTCGATTTAACATTTCGACTTGTCGATTATTATTTTAGCAATACGCGAGACACATCACATATTAGCTTTTTTGTGCTCGACGTCAATTAAGTACGCGTGTAATATTCCGACAATAATTAAATCAATTTTAATTAATTGATAAACATATTTTATTGATAGTTTTTATTAATTCGCAGAGAAAGATAAAGTGGCGCGAGTTTCGTTTATCGCAGTGCAAATTACGCTCCGCGAATCCATTGAGTTAATTAAGAGGAAAACAAGGGATGCAAAATTCTTTCTGGATAGCAAACTCGTTGATGCGCGTTCATATGTGCTCATTAATGTTTTTCCGCGACAAAGACGAGCCGCGCGGCGTCGGGGCAAAGGAAAAGCGCCGCTCGTCCCCGTTTCTCCTTTAGCGAAGCGGGCCGGCTTTGTGAGAGGCGTTTGCGACCGTTTGCGTCCGTTTGCGTACACGCTGCTGCGACAGTGCAAGAGTCGATCTCCGACTCTCGTACGCGAAACAAAGCGCGCTCGCTGGCAAACGAGCCCGTCCAGGACCCCCGAGGGGCGGCGAGTATTTCACCAGAATTTACGTTGCATTTCACGCTGCTAATACTCTCGTGGTATAATTATAATTAGCGGGCTACGCCCTTCACACCGCCCCCTTCGAAAGTTTGCCGCGGATATACCTGGTGTGCATCCTTCCACCTTGATATCCACTTGGATTCACTCGTATCGCTGTGTGCGCGCGCGTGTGTTTCACACAGACAAGCGGCTATACATGACTATTAGTATGACATTGTTGTATTATTAAATAACGTCAAGACGAGCGTAGCGCTCGAGGCAGTCACTGCAACTATGTTGTTTTGCGAATTTTTGCATATTTTATATACACTTGTAGAGTCTGTGGAAAATCTAAGTATCTGGAGATCTTGGGAAGATATTCAATTATTCGAATAGCGAGAGATGCTTTTCTTTAAATGTTTTAAGAAATAAATAGATGTGTAAAAAAACTCTTTCTTTACAGCGTAGAAAATTAATTCATTACAAATCCGGCAATCCTCTCGAAAAATTAAAAATTTATATATAGATTAGACAGAAACTCAATAATCTCTACTTAAGAGTTTTAAGAGTACTAAATTCCTAAGACCAAGAGATTATCAAAAGTAAAGGAGACGTATAATTTTACGAGCATGTTATCCCCGTGTAAAACTCCGATGAACGTGAAACATAGCGGAGTTTCAATAACAATAATATAATATGAATATAATAATTAAGTGAGAAAACTGGCAGATAAGAGCCAAGGCGCGGGTATTGGGTTGCGCGGACTTATTATTGTCAAATTATATAAACAAATGTGCATTAAAATACGGAAATTTAATTAAAAATTTGAATTGAATTTTAAAAATTAATTAATCTTGTCGCATTTGCCTTTTTTCCATCGTTTTTAGTTTTACGACTTGTTTTTGTGACCTATACGTATTTCCTCTATAATGGAGAACTTGCGAAAAATTCAAAAATTGATTGGGAAACTGAAATTTGAATTTCATCTCAAAGTTTGAATTGGATTTAAAGATCATCTAAACTTGCAGCATTAAGCCTTTCTCCTAGAATTTTTTTTTTTTTTTTTTTTGGCCTTTGTTTATGACCATCTTTACGACCGTTGTTTCTGTAACTGTATCGATATTGATCAATATTATATTGTAAACCACCGATGGATATACGCGTAGCGATGGCGGTTGGACGTTGTTTCCTAATTTGTACAGATTCTACGCGGGTTTTAGGGAATCTTCCTTTCTGATTATCAATTTTAATTTGAAACTTGACTTCAACAATAAATATTGTGCACGTTAAAATTAAAAAAAAATCCCAATGTAATCTCTATGTATTTTATATCCATGCTGAAGATGGACGAAAAAACTATCTGAAACGTACATTTTTTATGCACATTTGTTAATAAAATTTAACAATAATAAATTCGTCCATCGATACCACCCGCGCCTTGGCTCTTATCTGCTAGTTTTTCCACGTAATTGTTAGTACTCTGAGCCTATCGCTGTTATTAATAAACATAATATGCGTTTCTACCGTGATTTTGAACGCAGCGAGTCAAGGAACTCGAACATACGTAACTTGGCCAATCGTGTATTAAAGATCATAGGCAGATCCTGGTCGTTTCGAGAAAAAGCGAGGGAAGGAATGTGAATGTTACAAAGCAACCACTGTTCGCGTCTCTCCGTCCGCCACTTGATGCAACACATCATGCAGTATACAGGCGGAGGTGCGCGCGGGCATGACACCAGCCAATCGCGTAAAATACGTGGCGAGAGCGAGCGAGAAGGGCGCGAGGGACACCCTCGAGGGTAGGCAGGAGGATGAAAAGAGCGAGAGGTGGAGAGGGATACGGACGAAGAGGGAGAGGATCCTGCGCGTGCCTCGGGGCGAAATGTTGGGCCTCGCGTGCCCAGGCATGGCCTCGTCTCACTCCTCGGTCCTCACGGTCAGAGGTCATCTTCGAGCACGAGCCACCTTCGGGTTCTCAACCTCCTCCCCTCGTCGCGAGAGTCGGCGACGCCGATATAAACCGCATTATTAACGATCGCTCTCGCCGCGACTAGACGAAGGCTCAAAATTCGCGACATTAAAGAACCCGAACAGAATCGTTTAAGTTCGAATATATGTTCCGACCGATGATCGTGAAATCGTGGAAAAGCCACGATTTCTTATTGTTAGATTTTGTGTGTGTGTGTGTGTGTGTGTGTGTGTGTGTGTGTCTCTCTCTCTCTCTCTCTCTCTCTCTCTCTTCACAATAATCACTTACTTCAATCTTCAATGTTGTCGTTCAATCTTGCTGTTGACACAATAACTATTCGGTTTATTTTTCACTCTGATATTTTTTATGAGCGTCCTCGAATCGAAATTTTTCTCCTACTTCTATGATCATAATTTTCAATCTAACGTCTACTTTGAAAGTATCGATTTTTAATACTTTAAGACGAGCAACAAATTCAGTTTCTTATATATTTCGATAGTACATCGTCCACAGATTATTTTAGTACCAAATACATGCGAGCGATACATTTTTTTATTTACTTTTACTTCGCGCAAGTGAATGGTACGGCGCGGCGAGACTGAGTATATAGTGGTATTAATTAAATAATATACTTTTTTAAAAATATTTTTATGTTATTTTAGAGCAACAAATAATACGTCTCGATAATCGCGCTTGTGTGAAGAGCGTTACGGAAAATTTAGGCTGGACGGATAGGTGGGGGGAGGGGAGGGGAATGTCGTCGAATATCTCTTCCAAGAACAGGAGCGAGCGAGTTTTTTGCGAGAAAAAAATCGTGCGCCAAGAAACCTTCGCGATACGAACAAGGATAAGATAACGAAGCTCGAGCGATACTTTTGCAATCTCGCGATTATTTTCTGGCGAAATTATACATATAATTGAAGAAGAATCATATATTTTAAAAGAATATTTAAGTATATTGAAATACGAAACGTGTGAAAAACGCGACGCAAAGCTTCACCAATTGTAAAATTTCTCATTTAGCTGTTGGTACTCGTGGTTTCTCGCGGCATTTCAGAGACATTGATTAACGTTGACATGTCACCCTTAATTGGATTTCAGTAACATCCATAGTTTTAAAACTAACCAATCACCAATCAAGAATCGAATGACCGTGATTGGTCAATTTTACAACCATGAATATTATTAAACCTGACGTGTAAAATTAGTCAACTAACTGTCGACTAACCGAACACATTTTGTTTTTCTCTTAATCAAGAATATTTTATTAGGAATGTTCATATGTGGTGTGTGAGCTGCTTTTCAGATATATTCCTCCTTGAATCTTACACATTCTATTCAACGATTATTCTCGTTGTATTATCGTTTCGCCATGAAAATTGATCGAGATTTTGTAATATAAGCTCTCTCTCTCTCTCTTTCTCTCGAGCCGCGCTTCTTTGTTTATATCTGAATGTTTTCATCCAACTTTTTTGAACGCTTCTGTACCGAGACGTTCGGCGACGCGGTCCTCCCCTCTCCTCACCTATCCGTCCAGCCTAAATTTTCCGTAATCGTGTCAGTCTCTTCACACAAGCGCGAGTCTCAAGACGAATTACGGTCGCGCTCCGTGTTTCTCGCGTCTTTTTATCCGTCGAAAGTGAGATCCGCGTACGAACGAGTGTCGGGGGGGGGTCTTGTATCGAATAACAGGCGATTATCCGAGTGTAATATATTAACCCGTGTAATCGTGATTAAGGCATCTTTCGATATATATATACTCGCAAACGACAAGATTTTTCCCACGCATCTTTTATCTATCGAAAATGAATTTCGCATCCGAACGAATATTCGAAATATCCGAATCGAGAGTAATTTGTAGTTTTGATATATCGACTTTATAATACGATACAACGATCGATGAATACATTATTTAACATATTTTTAGGCGCTGAAATAATTTACTCGCTGTCGTATATAATAATATTGCGTTGAAAATATAAGCGCGTCGCGTTCCACACGTTTCTGCTTTAATATTCTTTAATATTGTTTTCAAATGTAATCCTTTTTTCAGAGTTATATTCACAATTTCATAAATCGAGATCGCAAAAGAGCGTCGCTCGAGCTAGTTTGATTTATCTCGCGCAGGATTTTTCGCGTACGGTTTATTTCTTGGAAGAGACGCGCTCGCTCCTTTTCCTGGAACGGATATTCGACGACGCGTTCCCCCCTCCCCATCTACTACTACTCAACCTGCCTAAATTTTCCGTAACCGTTACAGTAACCGTCGTATTGCATTAGCGTGCGAGATTGAAATATTCTTTCCGTATTTCTCGCCTTTTTTTATCCATCACAAGTTTATCCCGTGTATAAAGTGGATGTCGTGAGTATCGGGAATGTCGATTAGAATCACGGAAAATCGTCTCCGTCCATTTATTAATACGCGATTATATGTTCTTTCATGTTTATAATCGACATGGAAATAATTTTACCGCGTCATTGCATATGGCGGATTTTGGACTACGAGTGAAATAGTGATTATGAGAATAGTGATTATGCACGAGTGGACAAATTGATAGACTGTCTCGTCTCAATTTGAAGCGAAGGGAGCAACCGGAAACGGAAGGGATCTCGGGATGACCAGATGCAGAAAGAAGTGAGACATGCAAGGGCGGTGCGGTGCATCGGTCAGTCAGTAGAATTTATTATTAAACATTTAAAATTGTCAATATAATTTTTAGTTTATGGAAACAATAATATTGAAAAATCGGGGTTTTGTTTTTTTATTAATGATTTATAGCTCATGTATAAATATTTAGAATTATAACTGACCATATTATCTTTGCCTTGATTATTTCTATTATTCGTCATTGATGATTACTGATGATTTCATAATTATAATCGTTGAGCGCATTAATTTTACTATTTTATTAGCATTCGAAATCATCATTAATACGATTACATTTTATTTAACTTTGATCATTCTGTAATCTTAACATCCTTAACGCGTCATTTTTAGAGAATGAAAATTATCAAACATGTGCATTAACGAAATTAACAATATGCATGTCAATTTATTTTTTAATTTATGGAAACGATGATATTGAAAAATCGAGTTGTTTTTTGATTAATTATTTATAATCTGATAATCATATAAATATTTAGAATTAAAACTGACCATATTATCTTTGCCTTGATTATTTCTATTATTCATCATTGATGATTATTAATGATTTCATAATTATAATCGTTGAGCGCATTAATTTTATTATTTTATTAGCATTCGAACTCGATCATTAATACGATTACATTTTATTTAACTCTGATCACTCTGTAATCTTAACATATATCTTTAACGCGTCATTCTTAAAAAATGAAAATTATCCAACATGTACATTAACAAAATTAAGAATACGCAACAAATTCTAGTGTATTTTATTTTTTGATTCGAGCTTTATATATATTTTTTTCACTATGGGGGGGGCTTTGGCTTAATGTCAAGCCAGCACCCCCCACTTTAAAATTCCTGCTAAACGGTTTGAGCAACAAAATTCGGACTACGGCAACTAATTAGCACATAATTAGCACTAAATTATTTTATGTATTTGACTTAATTTGGCGTTGGTGGGGGGGCTAACTTAATATGGGTCATTTAGCTGTTGGTACTCGTGGTTTCTCGCGGCATTTCAGAGACATTGATTAACGTTGACATGTCACCCTTAATTGGATTTCAGTAACATCCATAGTTTTAAAACTAACCAATCACCAATCAAGAATCGAATGACCGTGATTGGTCAATTTTACAACCATGAATATTATTAAACCTGACGTGTAAAATTAGTCAACTAACTGTCGACTAACCGAACACATTTTTTTTTTCTCTTAAATAAGAATATTTTATTAGGAATGTTCATATGTGGTGTGTGAGCTGCTTTTCAGATATATTCCTCCTCGAATCTTACACATTCTATTCAACGATTATTCTCGTTGTATTATCGTTTCGCCATGAAAATTGATCGACATTTTGTAATATAAGCTCTCTCTCTCTCTTTCTCTCGAGCCGCGCTTCTTTGTTTATATCTGAATGTTTACGTCCAACTTTTTTGAACGCTTCTGTACCGAGACGTTCGGCGACGCGGTCCTCCCCTCTCCTCGCCTACCCGTCCAGCCTAAATTTTCCGTAATCGTGTCAGTCTCTTCACACAAGCGCGAGTCTCAAGACGAATTACGGTCGCGCTCCGTGTTTCTCGCTCTCCGTCTTTTTATCCGTCGAAAGTGAGATCCGCGTACGAACGAGTATCGGGGGGGTCTTGTATCGAATAACAGGCGATTATCCGAGTGTAATATATTAACCCGTGTAATCGTGATTAAGGCATCTTTCGATATATATATACTCGCAAACGACAAGATTTTTCCCACGCATCTTTTATCTATCGAAAATGAATTTCGCATCCGAACGAATATTCGAAATATCCGAATCGAGAGTAATTTGTAGTTTTGATATATCGACTTTATAATACGATACAACGATCGATGAATACATTATTTAACATATTTTTAGGCGTTGAAATAATTTACTCGCTGTCGTATATAATAATATTGCGTTGAAAATATAAGCGCGTCGCGTTCCACACGTTTCTGCTTTAATATTCTTTAATATTGTTTTCAAATGTAATCCTTTTTTCAGAGTTATATTCACAATTTCATAAATCGAGATCGCAAAAGAGCGTCGCTCGAGCTAGTTTCATTTATCTCGCGCAGGATTTTTCGCGTACGGTTTATTTCTTGGAAGAGACGCGCTCGCTCCTTTTCCTGGAACGGATATTCGACGACGCGTTCCCCCCTCCCCATCTACTACTACTCAACCTGCCTAAATTTTCCGTAACCGTTACAGTAACCGTCGTATTGCATTAGCGTGCGAGATTGAAATATTCTTTCCGTATTTCTCGCCTTTTTTTATCCATCACAAGTTTATCCCGTGTATAAAGTGGATGTCGTGAGTATCGGGAATGTCGGTTAGAATCACGGAAAATCGTCTCCGTCCATTTATTAATACGCGATTATATGTTCTTTCATGTTTATAATCGACATGGAAATAATTTTACCGCGTCATTGCATATGGCGGATTTTGGACTACGAGTGAAATAGTGATTATGAGAATAGTGATTATGCACGAGTGGACAAATTGATAGACTGTCTCGTCTCAATTTGAAGCGAAGGGAGCAACCGGAAACGGAAAGGATCTCGCGATGACCAGATGCAGAAAGAAGTGACATGCAAGGGCGGTGCATCGGTCGGTCAGTAGAATTTATTATTAAACATTTAAAATTGTCAATATAATTTTTAGTTTATGGAAACAATCGTATTGAAAAATGGGGGGGGGGGGAGTTTTCTTTTTATTAATGATTTATAGCTCATGTATAAATATTTAGAATTATAACTGACCATATTATCTTTGCCTTGATTATTTCTATTATTCGTCATTGGTGATTACATTGATGATTTCATAATTATAATCGTTGAGCGCATTAATTTTACTATTTTATTAGCATTCGAAATCATCATTAATACGATTACATTTTATTTAACTCTGATCACTCTGTAATCTTAACATCTTTAACGCGTCATTTTTAGAGAATGAAAATTATCAAACATGTGCATTAACAAAATTAATCATATAAATATTTAGAATTAAAACTGACCATATTATTTTTGCCTTGATTATTTCTATTATTCGTCATTGATGATTACTGATGATTTCATAATTATAATCGTTGAGCGCATTAATTTTACTATTTTATTAGCATTCGAAATCATCATTAATACGATTACATTTTATTTAACTCTGATCACTCTGTAATCTTAACATCCTTAACGCGTCATTTTTAGAGAATGAAAATTATCAAACATGTGCATTAACGAAATTAACAATATGCGTGTCAATTTATTTTTTAATTTATGGAAACGATGATATTGAAAAATCGAGTTGTTTTTTGATTAATTATTTATAATCTGATAATCATATAAATATTTAGAATTAAAACTGACCATATTATTTTTGCCTTGATTATTTCTGTTATTCGTCATTAATGATTACTGATGATTTCATAATTATAATCGTTGAGCGCATTAATTTTACTATTTTATTAGCATTCGAAATCATCATTAATACGATTACATTTTATTTAACTTTGATCACTCTGTAATCTTAACATCCTTAACGCGTCATTTTTAGAGAAAGAAAATTATCAAACATGTGCATTAACAAAATTAAGAATACGCAACAAATTCTAGTGTATTTTATTTTTTGATTCGAGCTTTATATATATTTTTTTCACTATGGGGGGGGGGGGGGGCTCTGGCTTAATGTCAAGCCAGCATCCCCCACTTTAAAATTCCTGCTAAACGGTTTGAGCAACAAAATTCGGACTACGGCAACTAATTAGCACATAATTAGCACTAAATTATTTTATGTATTTGACTTAATTTGGCGTTGGTGGGGGGGCTAACTTAATATGGGTAAAATGAATAGAGAATCGATGGCGCGTATCGTGAAATGCACTTTTTGCACGACGATAATGACAACGTCTGCCGCGTTAAATCGAATTAACGATAGGTTGTCAGGTAGGATACCTTGTCTGGCATTTTCTACCTTTTTCACGTGAGAAACGGAAAACCTTTAGCTTTTGTCGCAGACAGACGCGTGGTCGCGCGCTCGTTTTAGCGGCTTCGCTCACGAGGATGACGGCCGGCTCTTTTCTACGCGCGCTACTCGTAGCCCTCGCTTTACGCGTACTAATTGAGATAGATGTGGAATTTGCGTAATTACATATTCGCCGAGAGAGGTCGAAAAACTGCGGGCCGTTTTCGGGCGGTTCGCGCGTCTCGTCGATTTACGGTTTGTTTGTACGAACTGATCCATATGAGCACGCGCGCTCTATAAAGTTGAAGATATATACATACTTCGCCGTTAACTCGATGTTATTTCCTATAAGGAAATATTTCAATAACTTTGTGTTATCAATTTTTTTTATTACAAAAATCCATGGTTTATATTTGTGGACTATCTCCTCCAATTACTTTTTTCAAATGCGCACAGATAAATGATCTCGTTTCTCTTCTGAAACGTAGCAAACCTTGAGAGATATTACAGATTTCAAAACTTACTCGAAATCTATTGGGCAAACATTATCAAAATCAATTTACGACTTTTGATTCGCACAGTTGACTGTATTTACATGTGATTAATTTCGAGCTTTATTTTTTTCAAGTTGAAATAATAATATGACACACGCGTGATATACATATCAAGTGACACTAAATGTACACGTGATCGTTGACTTATAATTTTAGTTATCATTAATATTTGTATTCATATATATATTTTTTTTTTCTAATTTGTCTTTAGGAATTTATTCTACAATACTACCTCTTTTACGTGTGTATATAATTTTTTTTTTAATCACTCGGGATTATCGGGAGATCATAGCGATTGATAGACAGAAAGACAGGAATAATAGTAATTACGGTATACCACAAAGCGAAGATCTCGAGAAGACCGCATTAAGCGATTTCGAAAGATTCGCGCGCAACAATTATTAACAAAAGTCTTATATGAGCCCGTTCGCAGGCTCGAACGCTCATTCATTTTGCTTAATAACCGTAAATTATAGGTTATTGCGACTTCATGGCCTACAACTTCTATAGATTTAAGTGAGGTAATGTGGCATTCCGTAACCTTGACGGCATCTAACACGCGCTTCGAATCCTCATCGACTTGTATCTTGCCTGAAACAAGCAAAATTATGAGCAATTACATTTCGCCAGCTGTGTCAATCCTATCGAACAATCCAAATCGAGATCGATAATCATTAATTCGATATTCGAAAAATGTTTCTTTTATATCTATCAAATAATTTTTTAATTTCACGTCTTCTTTAAATTATGCGTATTACTTATATACATACGCGTGATTGTGTAAAGAATTATGTGTGTGTGACTTGTGTGTTTATGTATGAGAGAGAGAGAAAAGGAGATATTAATTTTGAGTTAATTTTTTAATTAATATTTTTTAATATATATATATAATAAAATATTAAAGAAAATATTTAATACAGACATAATATAAATTTGATAAGCTATTTTTAATGTGTCTCAATGTGTGTTATATATCTTACATATATTATATTCTCAGATAGAACTATTCGTGGCACTTGATTTAACAAATCTTTGACGGATCGGAAAATGTAACGCATAATTTCGCAAACTTATCCAAACTGATATATAATTTAACACACATTCCTATTTTATTAATATAAATTTAATTCTATCGGTAAATTAAAATTAAAATACTTAAAGCGAAGAAGTATCGAAAGACATCGCTCACCATAATGTTCTACTTCAGCGGTTGCATATTTATTTCCTTTTTCTTGTCAAGCATGCAGACACACAGAGGAAATGCAGAAATTTTTCATTTTTTTTTGCTATGTCTATTCCTGTTCTCGCAACCATGCTTAAGTAGCGCTTTTATTCTCATGTAAAAGATATAATATCAACCTTAAAATATACTCAGGTCAAAAAAAAGGATTCTTTTAAATTATAAGAAAATGTTTAAAATGTTATATTCATGCTATACTCTTATTATGATGCTGAAAAGTTTCCATAAACATGAATATACAAGAGAAAATGTAATATTACGTTTTACTTATCAGATTCTAATATATCCACATTTTCTTTAATTATTATTTATTAACGCGAGTAAATATATATTCATCCGTAACGATACGGTAAAGCACATTATTCATACATACATAGATCGTTATTCTCTACGATATCTTCCTTAATGATTGAAGTCATAGTAAATTTCTGGGAAATGATCTTAAATCATAGATCCGGTTTGAGATAATGATAAAACGCTGGGAAAGCTCGAACCGGTTCTCGCATGATAGATATCCAGTTCTTGTTGGAAAGTCGATTTTCTCTAGCGAGTTTCGTTTCAGCTGGATATATATGAGGAAAGCGAAACAAAACTTCCATACAATATTGGCATATATTTGTAAGTCTTGAAAATAATAATATAAACTAAAATGTTTAAGATTTTAATATTAATATACTAATTTAATAAGAGAAAAAAAGAGTGATAGAATTTTTAAAAATAATGCACTCTAGTGATCTCATAATTTTCTCAGAATAACGGTATTGCATTACGTTTAACTCTCAACTTTTTGTAGGACATATATATTGAATATTCTGAACTTATAATGACAATTAATTTTAATAATAATTATTATTTTGCGCGTGTGTTTGTCGTCACGTATATATTTCTTCTTTTTTGGGAAAAAAAAAAAATAGCTGCTCTGCCCACTGGATGATAATTTAGACGTTGAAGATAATAGAAGAACTCTATATCTTCATGTCTCTTTCGGAAACTAACCGGGTGATCTTCAGTAGTCGGTAATGTAGTCGGTAAGCAGGATTTCTGTACTGGATAGGAAGATTCAACAGTAACAAGAGATATCATATACCATTTCCCAGCAGATGACTCCAGCATCTGCTACGGCTGGCGGATAGGCTATCTTTATCGACCATAAAAAGAGCAGAAAAAAAGACGTTTCGATTCTTCGATATATTTTTATATATCTGCAAAAAATAGATGTTCTCTTTAATCCAAAACATATTATATAATTTTTTCATGTATAAATTCTATAATTAATTTAATTTTTATTTCTTCTTCTTCATAAAAGTTTCGTGTATCAATAATTTTATCAATATTATAAACAATAATGTCATTTTTATAAATTAAGCTCATAATCTCATTATTCGTGCCAAATCGATAATAGATGTTTAATCTTTTTGTCATAAAAACAAATTTTCATGAAAGGAAAGCATCATTATTATTATAAATCAGTTATTTCAATTTAATCTAATCTTTAATCTAATCTTATCATAAATATTGCAATAATTTACTTTCGTGTACGTAATTTTATTTAAAATATTATTACACAAGAGAGTTTTTATTTTTTCAATGCAAATACATTTGATAAATACTAGCGAGTGATAAGTATAAAAATGATGATCAAGGTTTTGGAATTTTATTGTATGAGCGGCTTTTTTTTAAATTATAATAAAATAATGTAATATTTAAAACTTAACACACATTGTATGTGTGATTCCTGATTAAGTGGATTACTGCGCGCTATTAATGATTTACGATCACTGCAGTAAGACTAACATGCAAATCACTCGCTATTATTGTGCCTCTTGTAATTGGTCGTCGTTTCTTTCGTCATCGGACGCAGATACTAATACAGATGAAGTGAGATATCACAATTTTTGTCTGACCGTCAGCAACATTGCTCGCTCGACAGAGAGAGAGAGAGAGAGAGAGAGATACGCGAAGCTAAGAGGCAAAACATTTAATGAGGCAATTCAACGTACATCGCGCATTGCGAGATGATAAGAAACGATAAGTGCAATTATACATATATGTCGATCTAGCATCTCTTTCCCTATGTCTTCGATCAAGCAAAGTTCACGATTAATTACCGTACGGGAATCAAGTTGTGTATTTCCTTCCTACATCTATATCGAATTAGATATTCTTCTATCGTCTTGCAGAAATGGAACCTTTTTGTAGTTTGGAAAGTAGCTTCTGTTTCGATTCATAAACGAGACGAAATTTTAAAAAAAAGTTATGAATGTAAATAATTGCGTGTCGCAGTTTCTACGAAGAATAAAAGTTCTAGATATATTTCACATGAATTGTAATTAATTTTAAATTGCGCTTTATAAATATTAACGATATTTTTTTTTTTTTATTTTATTCAAATAGAGATGTATTGTAATTATTATCGTTCCATTCACGAATTATCTTTTTTTCGAACCAAAGTATCCTATCCGAGATAAACGACGTTAGCTTTCGGGGAACCCTCGTTTGTACGATACACAAATGTGTGTTTGCACATATACATATACCATATATCAACGTACATATATGTATACGATAGTCGTACAGATTATACGAACCTATATCGGTACCCTTGGCTGCATTGTGCTCCATCCAGGAAGGAAGGAGCTCCCACTCTACGTGCCTCATCTCACCTAACCGATGGCGAATTCTTCGGCCTATACAATGGCTAACTCAACGTAGATTGAGTTGCACCTTACCAGCGATATCGATGCGACAAAGAATAGTCAATTGTTGGTCGCATCGGCGACGTCGCGCCGGACAGCTCTTCTCTCTCTCTCTCTCTCTCTCTCTCTCTCTCTCTCTCTCTCTCTCTCTCTCTCTCTCTTCCCTCTCGAGATTTTACACGCAGATATAGCGGCGCGAGAGAGACGCCCTCCTCTCTTTCGTGCCTTTTTTTCCTCGCGTCCGTCGGGATAAGGGCAAAGACATCTTCTACCGTTACCGGCGATGCTATCTCCTTATTGATAGAAGCCATGCGCGGAACGAGGAAGTACTCTGCGTTGATACCACTGCT
>NW_027223601.1:0-15359 GCF_030449975.1 Polyergus mexicanus
AAGCAGTGGTATCAACGCAGAGTACTATTACTCGTTCGCGCGGAAATACGTAAAATGGTGATATATAAATTTCAACATCGTCATAAATCCAGGAAGGTAAAACGCCCGATGTACCGGTATTATTTTCAATTTTATCATGTTTCTCATCGCCATTCTGTATATCGAAGTCGGTTTCGCTAAAAAGCCATAACGGTAAACGATCCACAGCATTAACATTGAGCTTATTGTGCGTATCGAAGCCGAGTATTCGACAAAGTTTTTCGGAAAAGTTTACATAATGAATCATATCGCATTTCGCAATATCGCAGGAAAGTTTCATAATAATTTTGCGTCCGATAATAGCGCTAAATTGCCAAAGGATATGCGAACCCACGGATTTTGCTGAATAATTCACAGCTTCTATAAGATCGTGTATATTCAAGTAAATGCCCGATGATATTTCAGATTTCCTAGCGTTGATTTTCTTTTTTTGGGAACCTATCGTGTATTCTTGAATATTTATAAATCTTATGATTCCTTGTCCAGGGCGTATATGAAGAAAGCTAGTTGGAAATTGAATTCCGTGAGCGCTACTTCCCAACATCCTTGCGAACGAGTAATAATAGCCGCCGAACCAGCTAGTTTGTTGCGCAGTATTCCCGACAAGCTCTTTGTCTATTGCGATATTTGCGAACCCTATATTACCGGTGATGTGCAATCTCCTCTTTTGCGAATAGTCGCACTTGATGTTGGAAATGATTACGCGTTCGCGTCTACTCAAATAAAGCATTTCTTACACACTCAATACATTGCCCTGCGTCAAACGTCTTTTCGCACAATCGAGATAGATATAAGAGATCAACTAGGACAGAGTATACCATTCGAATTTGGAACGCTGACAGTGACATTACACTTTAGACGTATCGAGTAGATAACATAATAATAATAATAATAATAATTAGAGAGCGCGATAAAAAATTAATCATTAATGGATTATTATTCGACGTATTGCGACGAGTTACAAAACGGCGGCAGTCGCGGCGGTGGAATTCCGCGAGTTTTCGTGGGATCGCCGTATCAACGAGGTCACGGTATTGGCAGTTTTCTCGGAGGACTGTTCAGACGTGTATTACCTTATTTAACCAGAGGGGTACGGGCTGTGGGGAAAGAAGCTTTACGGGCCGGTGCTAATATAATCGAAGATGTTGAAAACAATATGCCGTTTAAAGTAGCGGCTAAACACCGATTTGAAGAATCGCGCGACTATCTTAAGAGAAAAGGTAAAGAAAAAATAAGTAGTCTGATGAAGGGCTCAGGTTATAAGTCGGATGCAAAAATACATGTAGCTCAGTTTCCTTTCGGCGGGCTCAACACGCGCATCGTTAAATCCGCGACATTACGTAGACGCCGTCAGACTCGTAAGAAAAATTCGTCAAAGTGCAAGACGCGAGGGAAAAAAAGGACAAATACAAAAACAGCGAACAATAAGAGAAAAAAAAATCGCACAACGGTGAAAAGATTTAAGACATCCGCGAAACGGCGTAAAACCGGTAAAAAGAGCACCGTATCCGACATATTTTCTTAAACGGTATATATTCTAAACACATCTACCAGCTAGAATTACAGCGACGATAAAAAAATTGTGGTAAATAAGCATGTCCTTTCTTCACACGCATTCGAGTGAGTGTTTAAAGAGCGAACTCGATCTCTTTTCCTTACCTCCCACGCAAACAAGTATCGAGAGTTCGCAATGGATTCATTACAAACCCGTGACTTGGCTCTCGGATGATTCCCCGATAGAATTCGTCATCCCGGGTCACGGAGAAAAATATTTAGATCTCACGCACACCATGTTAAGTCTTCGCGTACGCGTAGAAATGTCGGGACATACTGCAGGCACATCCGCCACGGTCACTATAGGCCCCGTAAATCATTTACTTCATTCCATGTTCAATCAGATCGACGTGTATTTCAACCAAAAGCTCGTGTCGCCTCCAAACAACGCTTATGCGTACCGCGCGTACATCGAGGCGTTATTAAATTATTCTTCACCCGCAAAAACTTCCCATCTAACCTCCTGTCTATGGGACGCGGATACACCCGATCAAATGGACGAACCGGTGGAATCAAAATCGCCAAATTCCGCTCTCGTGAGGCGCGCTCGTTACATTCACGGCGGGCGAGCGCTAGATCTTATAGGACATCTCCATTGCGACGTTTTCAATCAAGACAAATTTTTAATTAACGGCGTAGAAGTACGCTTGAGACTCGTTCGTTCGAAAGATTCGTTTTGTCTTATGGACAGTAACGGTTCAACGTCGAAAATTCATATACAGGATGCGAGTTTACTCGTGAGAAGGGCGAAAATAAGCGCAGGATTGTTACTAGCGCACGCTAGAATGTTGAGTAAAGTTACGGCCAAATATCCGCTCACGAGAGTCGAAGTTAAAACATTTACGATTCATAGTGGTGTTGTGGGTGAATCGCTAGATAATGTAATACTCGGTCAACTTCCGAAAAGGATAATAGTCGGATTTGTTAATAATAAAGCGTTTAACGGAGATAGAAAATTAAATCCGTTTAATTTCAAAAATTATGGAATAAATTTCTTCTCGCTATACGTCGACGGTATGCAAATTCCTAGTAGACCGTTACAACCGGGTTTCTCGCCGGAGGAACCGCTTTACGTCGAAGCTTATCAAACTCTCTTCGCGGGAACGGGCATCCATTTTTTGAACGAGGGAAATTCTATAAGTAGAGACGATTATTCCAAGGGATATACGTTATTCGCTTTTGATCTCACACCCGATCTGTCTGCTAATTACGCAGGGCATTGAAATCTCGTGAGGCATGGCAGTTTACGATTAGAAGTGCGCTTCGAGAAGGCTCTCACTGAGACCGTTAATTGTATTATTTACGCCGAATTCGATAATGTAATTAAAATCGATTCATCACGTCAAGTCATCGTCGATTTTGCCGGTTAGATATTTATCGCGCTCAGGTGTTTGACCGTTACAACGTAATACTCGGAAAATTTCCCTCCTTTTTCTCCCCTCCACATTCGATCAAAATGCCAACAGCATAAAATATCAAAAATTGTGTAATGTAACAAAAAAAGGATTCAGTTTCATTCGAAACACGAACGTCGACGCTTCGCGAGCAGTTTAAACCTCGCTATCGTGAGCGCTCCAGTCTTCGCAAAATGGATATCGTCATCGACATACAGGGTTTCCGCGATGCCAATGAGAAATTTATCCCTAAGGAAGTTGCTGTTATCGCGCTTGACGCTCTATTCGTCGGACATTGGATTATAATGCCTCCGCATTCATTTGGCGATTTACCAGGAAAAGTAAGGCATGAAAACAATTGGCTCACGAGAAATTATCATAGTATCGAATGGTTCGACGGTAAAGCTAATCCGAAATATTTTACAACGCAATTACGTGAAATAACAAGACAAGCATGTTACATTTATGTCAGAGGTAACGAAAAAGTAAACTACTTGGAAAATCTACTCTCCAGAAATGTATATAATTTGGAAGGTATTTCCCCTGCATTCAAAAATCTGTCGGAGGAGGAAGCGCGTGGACGATATTGTGGTTATCACGGATTTCGAAAATTCGGTGTATTTCATTGCGCATTACG
Organism: Polyergus mexicanus; assembly: GCF_030449975.1. Taxonomy (NCBI): domain Eukaryota; kingdom Metazoa; phylum Arthropoda; class Insecta; order Hymenoptera; family Formicidae; genus Polyergus; species Polyergus mexicanus. The sequence continues at coordinate 3,625 of NW_027223601.1, forward strand.
CAACGCATATAAATTAAAATATTGGTTGATCGAGCAAAATAATATCGCCAACGACACCGACGGCGACAACGACGACGACGACGAGGACAACGAAAACGAGGAAATCAGTAGAGCGGATGAGATTTTCCGCGAAAGAAATGAAATAAAGAAAAAAAATCTGCAAAAATTTGAGCGATCAATAGAAGAAGAAGAAGAAGAAGAAGAGAAAATTTGAAAAAACCTTGTCAAAATAATGAACTCTCGCGAAATTCTACAAGCATTACGTCACATCAATGCCAGGCATGCGGGAGTTTATCCAGCCGACAGAGTCCCGAGGGTGTGGACGAGGTCGACAGCCATCGTCGCTAATACGGATGACCTGGACAATCGACCTGGAGAACACTGGGTCGCCTTCTTCCTCGACGAGCATGGTACAGGCACATACTTCGACAGATACGGAATACCACCCTTGCACCCCGGATTTCTCCTCCGACTTCGTCGAAACTCCGTCATCCATCGTTGGAGTATTCAACAATTACAAGGAATTTTTTCTCAAACATGTGGACAATATAGTTGCGTATTTTTATATTATATGTGCAACGGTTATGATCTTAATCGGTTTCTTAGTCTTTTTACCGAAGATTGTGAACATAATGATCGCTTAATCGTACACTTATTTCGTAAAATTTTTCTTCGCGAAAAAAGAAACAAGTGAAACATTGTACGCTATGCGCTGCCGTGTTTAATCATGTAATTCGAACTGTAATACGATGTAGACGTTGTACTTCTATGTAATATCTTAATTATATACAATAAGAATATTGATTTATGTAAAATTAATAACAATAAATGTAGAATTTTTTTTTTATTTAAATTATTTAATTTTTTTCTTCCCTTCCTTTCTTCCCGACGTCTCAGTGACGTCCTAGACTCTGCCCTAAGTCTCAACGTCAAACAGTCTCAGGTACCCGTATATATTTCAAGACCCTTTCTAACGTCACCAGCGATATTGTTACCGTATGTCTACCTGTGCAGCGGGGCTCACCCCCCTCGGACAATCGTACCCGTACATGCACGCACGTGTTCGTTACCACGTCATAGCATCTAGTTTATTCTAGCGGTACCTTATCCAATTTTTCTCTTTTCAACAGGAAGGGTGGAAGAGAGCGGGCGTCATATAGCGTACATCTCCCCTGGTTTTTCTCTAAGGGGGGCGATGGGACGATGTTGTATACCGCACGATATCTTTCGGTTTTCCGTAAGGGGAGGGGAGGCTGGGTGCCTTATGTCTAGACGCATCTCCAGTCTCGACAGTCGCCATTTTGTCGGTTGTTGTCACGTCTGCTTTCCGTCAGACATCTTGCCCGCTTTCTCCCACGCACTATTTTTTGGCTCGTTTTTCCAACCCGCTTTTTTAAATCGACGGAACCGACGGAACCAATCGGAGGACTGGGCACTATGGGGAGAACCAATCGGACCGTCAGGACCCCTATCTTAGCGCTGGATTATTCTCTACAAATACTACGTTTAACTTCTATTCTAATAAGTTTTCAGCTAGCTCAGCATACTAGGACCCAGTTTGGAGAGGCGGAGGACCCAGGTTCGAGCCCGAGCATGTTCACGCGACCGAAAAAATAAAAAAAAAATAAAAAAATTTAAAGAGAAAATTGCCTCGTAGACGTCCACGAGTCCCCTCCACTTTTTTTCCACAGACACCCTTAGGGGGGAGGGCCTCAGACCGTCACAGCAGGGGGTCGGCGCCAGTGGTCGAGGAGTGGGAGTTTGTTTTGACGCCCCATAGTGCCTACTATCTACTAACGATAGAGAAACGCGCAGATTTATGACCGCCGTTTAAGCGCGCGAGTACCAGGAACCGTTGCCGCGCTCGGGTAACCGTCCCGACCCTTTCCGAAAATACCCGAGTCGCTCGCGCCGGTTCACCGATAAACAATATGCCTTAAAACAATAAGGCATATTACGCAAGCGCGCGCGCGCCGAAAAGCGGTATAAATAGGGCACTTTTCAGCATATCGAAACCAGATCTTCCGCTACCGCCAGAGTTTGTAAGACGCCTACGGAAATCCGCTACGATCCTATAACCACTCAAAGAGAGAGAAAACGGGGTTGGGAATATCCAGCCTCCGCCGAGAGTTTGCGGCATCTCCGAGAGCGATCCGTCCAGAGTAACACCAGAGAGGAAAGCGGGGTTGGGCGTACTCAGCCTCCACCGAGAGTCCTCGGCACCTCAAATAAATCCGACTACCTACGTGCAACGGCGATCGTCCAATGGTAGGGAGTTCCCCGCCATTGACGGGTGTTCCCGTCAACCGTTACACTCCTGAATTCCGCGAGGAAAGACCATCCCAAGTAAAGTTATAACGCGCTATACGCGCACCGCCAGTAATTCCGCGAACGCCATTAACTCGACCGGACTCGCCATTAATACGGCGCGCTAAGTCCCGCGCAGGGGGAGGATCTATATCCTGCCGCGACACCGATCGAAGTACGAGAATCAATACGTCAAAGGACCGCCCACCGGCCCAACCGAAATTACCGCCCGATAACTAGCGGCACCTGCCGAAATCGCGACCCGCGATCCGTAATCGATATTCTATCGAACCGCCGAGATCGCGCACCGCGCTACGCATACGTGCATTACATTGGATGCACCGCACCCAACACGACCGCACCGCTATCCGTTCTGCCTCTTGCATACGCTTGCATTATTGTTACACACATACCGCCATTTGCATTACATATATATCCCTTCGATACTCATATATTTTATTATACACATATATTATACATCCGCGCACGCACTCACTCGTCTATCGTCTCACACGCACACAGCTACACACGCCCACACACATACATCGTTTATACGCATACACTCACACACATTTATACGCAATAAATTATATTTTACCCAACAATACTTTCATTCGTCAGTAGTATAGGGGCCACTATAGCGAGACACAACAAACCCCCACTCCTCGGCCACTGGCGCCGACCCCTGCTGTGCCGGTCTGGAGTCTTTCCCCCCAAGGGTGTCTGTGGAAAAAGAGTGGAGGGGACTCGTGGACGTCTACGAGGCAATTTTCCTTTTAAATTATTTAAATAAAAAAGATTTTTGTTTAAAAATTTCTTTATTTTTCATTTTTTTTTAATTTTTTTTTCCGAGGCGAGTGGAAATTCTCGGGGTTCGAACCTGGGTTCTCCACATTTCCAGATAGGATCCTAGTATGCTGGGCTAGCTGAAATCTTATTAGAATAAGGATTAGATGTAGTATTTGTAGAGAGCAGCCCTCTGGCATAGGGGACTCTGCGCTCTGATTGACTTCCCTATAGTGGCCGGTAGTTTGATTGGATGAGGAGCATTGTTTCTGAGTGAAAGAGTAAAACACGGCAAAATAACACGTGTAAGAATCGGCAAGATGGCGGCCGCCGAGGGTGGAGGTGGAGATGTCTCTCGGCATATGGCACCCACCCTCCCTATCTCCCTTACGGAAAATCGAAAAACATCGTGTGGTATATGTCATCTTGCCCTCAACCTTCCTGTTGAAAAAAGAGAATTGGATAAGGTACTGCTAGAATAAAGTAACTGATATGACGGGGATGAGTACGTGCATACATGTACGAATAGGGTTGACCGTGAGGCCGAGGCGCGCTACGCAGGTAGCTAGTAACGTCATCGTTGGTGCCAATAGAAGGGATCATAAAAAGTAAGCCTATGCAGGTAGCGCTTATGGTGGTTTGGAGCTTTATGACGTCACTTAGACGGAGGAAGAAAGGATAGGAAAAGAGAAAATGTTTTCACGTAGCATTATTTTAAAAACAGTTTTATTTATATTTATTTATATTTCTTACGAATATTATAATTTCTTAAGAATATTATGCTTTGTACAATAAAAAATTATTTTACATAAAAATATTGTACAATAAAAATTCTTATTTACAATTAAATATAACTATATTGCGTAGCAAAAAAGATTATCTCTTAGCACGAGGGAAAATACGCGAATTCGTTATATTGCAACTTTAAAAACGAGAGTTGAGAAAACAGAGAAGAAAAATTATCGTTCTGCTACATAGCCGTATAGAACGTAACGAACAATGACTATTAATAAATTTACGTTTCAGCAATACAGGAACACATACTTTAGTTTCATCGCGTGTTACCAGCTCATGAAACACAGTACACCGAATTGCTCTAAACCGTAAGTTTATCGAAGTTCCAGCCGATTTTTCCTCATTTTCTTCATTTTCTCGTACCCTTTCTTTAGCTAACATCAAATTTCTAATACTAATAAAATTGATTAGTTGAGAGTTTTCAAAATTTAAGGTTATACCCTTCGCTTTGCAGCATTCGTGTGTTCGTCCGTCCGGTGCACGAACAACGTACGCATAAAATTTAGGACCACCAGATACGAACGCCTCGATATACCTACCGCGGCCGTAGCTTCCAAACTCGTCCGTCATGTCGCCCAAAAAATTTCCCGTACGCGGTTCGTACTCATTCGGATTAGCTGTGCTTACATAAATGCACGAATCCGTATCGTAATATAGAACGCGACGATCTAATCGCTCTAAATAAGAATATAATTTTAAACGCGCCTGCGCCGTCGTATATGCAACTATTACAACATTCGTTATCGGTGAGGGAACGACAGTCTTGTCGCAATCGCCACGAAACATATATTACCTCGTCTTTTACGGGTAATATGCCGGTTATCTCGTGCTCGGCACTCGTCATCAATGTCGCAAAACGCTGAGGCGTTCTCACGACTTCGGTATTTGGTAAATTGGATCGCTGGCCGAATTTTCCCCAAAAAGAATTTAAGCACAGCTTCGCGACTGAACGTAAACCGGGATTCCGAGTGACGTTACGTTTATCAAGAACGATACCTTCGGTTTTCTCGTACTCCCTCAGATATCGTTCTTTAGCATTGTTGTCGTTTTCCCCGCATTCGCATGACCATCCACTGGCTTCTTGTTTAAGCTGCAAGAATGTATTTATATATTCGGTGAACAATCCGCCTTGACGTATCGTATGATCGAATTGGCTAACTTTATATTGCTAAATCTCGCTTATAGCTGTCACGAGATAACCCTTTTCGATGGCCTTGTGTAATTCGCAGGCCACCCACGTACCCTCGAATTCGCGTTCACGAGCATCGTCATGTGTACAAGGCACCTGCGAAAATGTTTCGCAACAACTGCGGCATAAAGCAAAAAGCAATTTTCCCTGCACACGATATGGGAGTACCGGATGAAATAGGTCGCGTGGTGGGAGTACTCTGCAACGTATGAGTCCTTCAAGCGTATCGAAATTATAATTCGGTGCCCTTCCGATTATTGCGAAACATTCCTCGCCGACGTAAATATCCGGATGGCCGATTGGGAACAAAGAGGGTACAAAGAGCACATGTCCACGTATCGTATTTTCTCCGTATCCGTAACCTCATAACGAGTCACGATATTTCCCGTGCGGCCGCCGAAAAATGCATCGCGAGGATCAAGCGGAGGTGTTTCCACCATTGGATGATTTTCGAGATATTTGCGCATTTCGTGATTATCGCGTCATAATTTATCTAAATTATTTTTAACAAAAAAATTAATTGTTCAACCAAATCTTGTTTTCATTGTCAATATTATAGATCTAAATTTACTTCCGCGATGTGAAATATCATCCGCTAAGTCTGCATATTTTTCTTCCTATATAAGATGCAAAGATCATCAAGCAAATTATCTTTTCAAATAAACATGTTCAAATAATCATCAAACAAGAGAGTCTTTTCAAATAAACAGTAAGATGTAAGTAGTATAACAAGGACAGTTCTAAGCCAGGTCCTCCGAAGGGTATGCGGGGGCGAGGGGGAAACCGCGCAGGCGAGGGTGGCATGACGTCACGCGGGCGGAGGGGGATTTTGGTGGCGCGGAGGAATGACGTCACGCGGGCGGGGGAGCTTATCGCGGGAGCATAAACAGCGCGGAGTATTACAAAGGGCGAGTGCCGATGTCCAGCTGATCGAGAATTTATAAACATTATAAACAAATATCGTCTCACACTGCACTATTGCACGTGCGGCATTATTGAATTTCGTAAAAAAATGATAAGGTTAGCGCCGATATCTGGCTGTTCGAGAATTTATAAACATTATAAACAGATATCGTCTCACACTGCACTACTGCACGTGCGGCATTATTGAATTTCGTAAAAAGATGATAAGGTTAGCGCCGATGTCCGGCTGCTATAACTTATTATAAACAAAATACAACCATCGCGGCGGTCTCTTCATTTTTTCCAGGAAGAGCCGCTCGCGCACTATTGCGCGTAACATTAGAATTAGATGATAAGGCGAGCGCCGATGTCCTGCTGCTATAATTTATTATAAACAAGATAGAACCATCGCGGTACCATAACGCGATAGATGAAAAATATATAATGAAGAACGAAGGGTGTCAAAAACTCAGTATGCGATTTGAAAGCTTGCGGTCCGTATATCAGTTGAAAAAGATACAGTGGGAACTTGTATTTTTTTTGTGTGTCAAGTGTTCGGTATAGAGGAAGATTTTGTGATAATCTGCATAAAAATGGAAATAGAGAATAATTTTGAGGCAGTATCGGATGAATCGTCCGACGAAGATCACGCATTGTCAGATGACAGTGATTACAAGAGCGATCAAAGCGAGAACCTTAGAGAAATTGTTGACAAGATAGTGCCACACTCGCAAATTATTGCGCTAAACGGACGTACAAAGTGGTGCGCTATATACTTTTATTATACCACGGGTGGTTCTTTTGCTGTATGTGCTTCGTGTATGATCTCTATAGCAGACACCGATGCCTGGTACATGTATGCTGTTGGAAAGCATGTGATTGAGATATACGACGCGATGAGTGGCCGGTCCTGCTCCAATTGCAGACTTCCGATGTATCAGATCTTTCCATGCAATATGTGCCCAATTTGCACACAGTAAAAAAACATTGTTATAAAAAGTGTGAAAAAATAATAATAATAATAAACATGGAAAACACCGAGCAAACCGAACGCGACCTGTTGGAGCTGTCATACCGAGTCACTACCTTGGGCGAATATTTCGCGTGGGCGCAGCGATGCGAGGAATTTATCAAACAGCTCGAAGGACACAGTCGTGTCAAGCGTCCGCGACTCACGATCGGAGTTCGACAATCTTTGGTGGCTAGAATCGCGCGACTCGAGGGTGCGAGGACTCGATTAGAGAAACGGTTTATACACAGCGGTGGTGATTACAGTGGTGACAATAACGCGGAAAGACTCGTTTGGCGAGAGATCGATACCGCGTTCGAAAACCGTATACTGACCGATGCGGTGATTAACGCAGATTATATCGAACCGCGACAATTTCTCGAGGACGCCAAAGACATCGTGCTCGAACACGTGCAAAAAGTTATGGAAAGAAATAATAACGTAAAAATGAACACTGTGTTCAACGGTGAATTCGTGTCGGGTGATAAGAGCGCAAATAAAAGTGTGAATACCAAAAACTATGAACTCTTTCGCACGTCCGATTTACACGAGTGGTACGAGCGACGCGTCGTCGAGCCCACGCTTGCCTCGCTCGAAGAATTTCAAGAACGCGACAGCGGGTGGGCGTTGTCGCGAATTCTCGATTTAACTGTAAATATAAATAAATATAATCCAATGCGCGCGGGGTATCATATTAAATTACCGCGAGAAATAATAATGAATAGAATATACGAATATATGAATAGAATATAGAGGTAATAAACGTGCAATCCAAAGACAGTGCGTGTTTCGCGTGGGCGGTGGTCGCCGCTCTATATCCAGCCGAAGATCATGTTTATCGAGAATCTTCGTATCCTCATTACACGACAGTGTTAAATCTCCAGGACATTGAGTTTCCGATGACATTGAGCCAAATTAAGAAATTTGAACTTCACAACAACATTTCGATAAATGTATACTGCATCGAGAAAGAGAATAGCATTGTCCCGATACGTCTGAGCGAACAAAAGAAGGACAGACACGTCAACTTGCTGTACATGCAAGATTCGCAAGACGTCGGACATTTCGCGTGGATCAAGAATTTATCCCGCCTCGTGAGCTCGCAACTGAGCAAACGTGATGATCAAAAATATATCTGCGATCGGTACGTATATTTAATAAAAATGCAATATATAAAATATACGAAAGAAAAATTAATTATTTCTTTTTTTACAGATGTTTATACTATTTTAGATCGGATGACAAGTTGCAGTCGCACAAGTTGTAGATTGCCGAGAAATGAACGAGTGCGCTATCCGGTTACCGAGCGATAAAGACAAGTGGCTCGCGTTCGACAACTACAACAGAAAGAAGCGACTTCCCTTCGTCGTATACGCCGACTTGGAGTGCGTGCTGAGGAAAACCGACGGTGATCCGATGGCGTCTACGTACACGTTTCAGCATCACCAAGTATTTAGCGTAGCTTACTATGTGCATTGTTCGTACGACGAATCATTATCCGCGTTTTATTCTTGCCGTAGTATCGATTGCGTTTCGTGGTTCGTGGAAAAATTAAAAAATTTAGCGCAACGCGTAAAGATTATTTTAACCACGAATGTCCCCATGGTAAATTTAACGCGAGATGAGCGGGAAAAGTTTCACAGCGCGACACACTGTCACATTTGCGAAAAACCGTTCGCGCAAGACGACACGCGCGTACGCGATCATTGCCATCTTACCGGCCGATACCGAGGTCCCGCGCATTCAAACTGCAATTTAAATTATAAAGACTCTTTTTGCATTCCCATAGTATTTCACAATTTATCCGGTTACGATTCACATTTTATCATCGAGGAAATAGCTACCGCGTTCGAAGGCTCGATCGACGTACTACCGATAACGAAAGAAAAGTATGTTTCATTCACGAAATGGTGTTAAAAATACCACCGAAAAATCAGATTGGCGAAGCGATATAAAGTTACGGTTCATCGATTCGTACAAATTTCTCAGTACTAGTCTCGAAAAATTGGCATCGTTTCTAAATAATGATAAACTTCAAATTTTAAAATCGAAATTTCAAAATTTATCGACCGAAGAGTTCAATTTATTGACGCGAAAAGGAGTCTTTCCATACGAATACATTGACTGTGTCGATAGGTTGCACGATACGTGTTTACCACCGCGCGAATCATTTTATAGTTCCTTGACCGGTGACACCGTATCCGAGAGCGATTACGCGCACGCCGAAAACGTTTGGATGCGGTTCTCCGTTCGAACGCTAGGCGAATACAGCAATCTGTATTTAAAAACGGATGTCTTGTTATTGGCCAACGTTTTTGAAAATTTTCGCGACAAATGTATCGAGAGTTACGGGCTCGACCCCGCGTATTACTATACTCTTCCCGGATACACGTGGGATGCAATGCTAAAACATACAACTATTACGTTCGAATTACTTACTGATATCGACATGGTTATGTTTATCGAACGAGGAATACGCGGTGGCCTGAGCCAATGTTCCGGCAGATACGCGCGAGCCAATAACAAGTACATGCCGTCTTACGACCCATCGAAACCATCGTCGTACATGATGTATTTCGATGTAAACAACTTGTACGGTTGAGCGATGTGTCAACCGTTGCCCTATGCCGATTTTCGATGGGTCGACGACATCTCTAACTTTGACGTTAGCGCGATCGCTTCGGATTCGCCTACAAGTTATATTCTCGAGGTCGATCTGGAGTATCCGCAACATCTTCACGACGCGCACGCTGATCTACCGTTCTGTCCAACGCGCGATAAGCCGCCCGGCAAGCGGCAGGACAAGCTCCTCGCAACCTTATACGATAAGAAGCGTTACGTCATACACTATAGCAACCTGCAGCAATGCACGCATCGCGGCCTTCGCATCGCAAAGATACATCGCGTATTGCAATTCGCTCAATCCGCATTGCTCCGCGATTACATCGAACTCAACACCCGGTTTAGAACGCGCGCGACAAACGATTTCGAGAAAAATTTGTACAAGTTAATGAACAACGCGATATTCGGAAAAACTATGGAAAACGTGCGCAATCACGTCGATGTAAAATTATTAACAAAGTGGGACGGGCGATACGGCGCGGAGGCGATGATAGCGAAACCAAATTTTCACAGCAGGAGCGTCTTTTCGAAAAATTTAGTCGCCGTTGAACTGTGCAACCTCGAGGTGAAATTCAATAAACCGATCTACGTCGGTATGTGTATACTCGATATATCGAAAGTGTGTTTATACGAATTTCACCACGAATACATGTTACCGTTATATCGCAAAAATTGTAAAATAATGTACACCGATACAGACAGTTTGATTTATCACATCGAGTGCGAGGATGTGTACGAGAATATGAAACGCGATATCGCTAGATTCGATACGAGCGATTATCCGGCTAACAACGCGTACGGTATACCGCTCGAGAACAAGAAAGTGCCGGGTTTAATAAAGGACGAGAATAACGGTGCGATCATGACTGAATTTGTCGGGCTTAGAGCAAAAATGTACGCGTTGCGAGTAAATAGTAAAAAGGATACAAAAAAGATTAAAGGCGTCAAGCGTAACGTCGTAGCAAGAACGATAACGTTCGACGATTACATGCGGTGTCTGCGCGATGAAATTGAAATGACTCGACAACAATCCTGCATAAGATCAAAATTGCACAAAGTGTACACAATCAGCGAGACAAAAATCGCCCTGAGTCCGTACGATGACAAGCGATATATCGTACCTGATTCGACCGGGAGTGGTGCACTTGGACACAGTATAATTGGACACGGTGCAAATGGACACGTTACAAATGGACACGAGATTTTGCACACGGTTCAATTGGACACAGTGCATTTGGACACAGTAATTTTGGATACAGTAGCTTTTGGACACATAAGAAAATACGCATCGTTTACTTGGACACCGCTCACTTGGACACTGTTCATTTGGACACCGTTCGTTTGGACACAGAAAGATGCGCACCGTTCATTTGGACACCGTTCGTTTGGACACCGTTATTTGCCCATCGTTCGTTTGGACACCGTTCATTTGCCCATCGTTCGTTTGGACACCGTTCATTTGCCCACTGTTCGTTTGGACACCGTTCATTTGCCCACCGTTCGTTTGGACACCGTTCATTTGCCCACCGTTCGTTTGGACACCGTTCATTTGTACACAGAAACATGCGCACTGTTTGTTTGAATATGTAACAGATGGAGAGAAATAAAAATCATTTTGGGAAAATATAATCAGTATTCTTATAACACTTTATACTGGTAAATCTATGTAAAATATGAAATCGTGAAAAGGAGATACATTTGAAGGTTATAATATCTGTCAAAATAAAATATATTCATACTTATATATCTCTGATACTGATGTCATTAATTTTACATTGCTTTTAGCACTTTGTTTAGCCTTTCGCATATTTGGATGTCATGCATGGATACAGTGGGTTCCGCCCCCCCCTGCGGGGGGGCTCCACTTCCGGAAGATATAACCTAACCCAAACCTATTTCTTATTTAAAACAAAAATTTGGTGTGGATTACGTCGTATAACTTAAATCAAATTTTGGTGTCCAAACGAACGGTGTCCAAACGAACGGTGGGCAAATGAACGGTGTCCAAACGAACGGTGGGCAAATGAACGGTGTCCAAACGAACAGTGGGCAAATGAACGGTGTCCAAACGAACAGTGGGCAAATGAACGGTGTCCAAACGAACGATGGGCAAATGAACGGTGT
>NW_027223602.1:0-15350 GCF_030449975.1 Polyergus mexicanus
ATGGAACAACGCAATTTATGGTTGGTTTTTTTTTTTTTTTTTTTTTTTACCGAAGTTTGCCTTGTTATACATCCGGGCAAACGTTCCCACGATGGGACCAGTCGTTTCCACTTCGCGGTCTCAGCTCTCTGTAATTGCGTCACGTAAAACTGGAAGAAGAAACTTTTGCAAATGGAGTCATTCGTTATCGACCGCGGGGCTCTCTGCGGAATGGCGAGCAAAGCGCTCTACGCGACTTTTACTCGCCAGAGCGAATTCATTAGATGCGATGATCCAGCCATCCATTCCCCGGGAACGGGAACGTTTAAAAATCCAATCTGTGTAGCGTGCGCGATGCTCGGCGATCGGGGGGTGGAAAACGTCGCTTTCGCGCGCGAAAGAAATCTTGCGTCGCGACACAATTTTGTATGCGTCTCTCTCTCTCTCTCTCTCTCTCTCTCTCTTTTGCTCCGTCAATGTTTAAACATGAAGTGTCATGAAATATGCATGCGTGTATCGCCTCGATCGGCAGTGCGTCCCGATATATGTACGATGCCGATTACGAAAGTGCACCACGTTGCATGCATGCCTCCGAGGCGCGAGATTCTTTCGTGTGCGCGAATAGCGCGCAATCGATACCATTCGTTATTTTGGGTGAGCGATTCCAGCGCACCGCACGCGAATATTTGCCCGGGTTAGATCCGGCAGATTCGTGACATTTATTTCGCGATTCTCCGCGTCGTCGTGGAGAATAATTAAAATGTGCGCGACGAGAAATGCCCGCGCGGTTTCTGCTACGACGATCGCCGGCTTAATATCACCTGGTTCGTCACGTAGTTGGCAAGTAAGAAAAACGAGGAAAGTGCCCCCCCCCCCCCCCCCCCCGACCAGCCGAGAATACGAATTTTCAGTGGGTGCTCCTCGGCAAAGTGATAAAATTTAATTATTCATAACGGTATCGTCTACTCGGGGAACATGACAGGAACTCTGATGACAAAGAGTATAATAGTTAATTGATGCCTTCGTAGAGGTTGATCCATTCGAGGAGGATCCATTCTCTATGTTAGTAAAATTGCATATCACATAATATTAATTGTGTAAATTACATCAGCAAGAAATCATTAATAGCTAATGTATAATATCTTGTTACGCATGTATATTATTTTGCACGTAAATTCATTTCAATCTTGATTATTTAATCGATCCGACTTGAAATATTCCCCGTAAATAACTTCCCCGGTAAATACTGAAATTTTCGGCTAATTGAAGTTCTCATTTCTCATTAATTATAATGTAGATTGATGAATGGCCCCTTTTCCCCACCGCACGAAATTAACATGAGTAATAAATTGATAAGTGCGAAGAAACACGTGCCCGCGTACAATCCATTAATGCATAAATTATTCATGATGATCCGCGTACACACGTTCGTACTCGCTTCTCGCTTTCGAAGAGTGCTGCAAAATTCTCTCGCATCGTCAGTTATTCCTTCACAGCTGCGTGTCCACGAATTCCGTTAACGAGCAATTTAACGTTTCCTTTTAACGATCCTACCTTTTAAGTCGGTTAGAACAATCTGAAATATTCAAGCGCGTACAGCTTTTGGCGACTTGTCGAGATAGCTGGCGAATATATTCTTCGCTGATATTCATTGTTTGTAGAAATCTTTTTTGAAACAAAATTTTTGAGTTTTCGAAAAAAAAAAGAAGAAAAAAACAGTATTTTCCGATTCCAACAATATTTAATATGATCCGGAGAGAGTTTAAAATCTTCTTTCATTATCTATAAATATAGATATCGATTTGGTCACACTTTTATTCCAGCTTGAATAATATTCAATATTTGATCTATTTCATATATATTTGCAGGGGAATTTCAAAATTATATCTTTAACACAAAGCTGCTACAGAAATTTTCTCAAACATCAATTCGCGAAGCTTGACGATATTCAATTCTGAAAGCATAATCCCAGTAAAATGTTCAAACGCATGAATTAATTCTCAGATTGTTACTTTGGTTTAAATAAAATATTTGTTTTTCTCGATTATTTTTTCTCGCTCATTTATATCTCTTCTATTAATCTTTAAATACAGTTAGTACATATATCTATTATATACACTAGGGTTGGAAAGTAACGCGTTACTTGTAACGTCGTTACAGTTACTTTTCTTCGGTAACGATCTTTACTTTTTTCTGTTTGTAACGATAACGGTAACGAATCCTTACATTTTTACAGTAACGGTAACGAATTAGCCGTTATTTTTATCGTTACTTTTTGGTTCTTTGTTATCTTATATCTATTCAATAGATGAAAATTTTTATTTTTGTTGGCAATGTTTTTTCCTTGTCAAATTCGTCAAGAAATGCTGCAATACACGCTTTTCCATAAGAATCAATACTAACTTTAAACTTAAATAATTTCCAAATTATTAAGAGAATTGTGCTCAAGTTCTGCACAGATACTGAGAAGAAATAGTAGAACAGTCTACGAAAGAGCTCTCATGCTTTTGTCAATGTTTCGACGTATGACACATACATCCTTAGATGCTTACTTTGAGAATATCGAAGAATCCAAAGATACGATGGAAAATAATTTGACTAGTGACTTTCGTAAAACTTTCTTCACACATTTGCAGCACAATATGCATTTTTTCAAGAATCATGACGAATTAGTATGAAAGTGTAAATATTTACACAGATTATTTTACGAAAATACCGTATTTACATTACATATTGTATCGTATTGAAGTGCAGGGTTGGAAAGTGACGCGTTACTTGTAACGTCGTTACCGTTACAGTTACTTTTTTTTCGGTAACGATCGTTACTCTTTCCTGTTTGTAACGGTAACGGTAACGAATCGTTACATTTTTACAGTAACGGTAACGAATTAGCCGTTACTTTTATCGTTGTCTTTTGGTTCTTTATTATCTTATATATCTATTCAATAGATGTATTTTTTGAAAAATATTTTGTAGCCTTCTATCATAGGTTGCATTCCGATGGTCGCTGCCAGTACTGAAAATCTATAGTAATGTAAATTATAGATTTGACAATAGTGGCAGTGAATATTGGAATACACTCTTAATAATATTATCAATATTTAAAAGCAACGTTTGATAAAAATTTTCGACAAAATTGGAATTTGTAAATTACAATTTAAATTTCTATAATGATAAGTGTATTAAAAAGTAAAGATATTAACATAAAAAAATTGGAATCATTAAATAAGTTCAATATAAAAAACGCTCGCGCTATATAGAGACTAATTTAGAGTTTTTAATTGTAACTTACAATTAGATTATTACATTTAATATTGATTATTAAATAATTTTATAATCTAATAGCTTATTTTAGCATTACAGAAAACAAAAATATAACGAAAAAGTAACGAATGGTTACTTTCTAAGTAACGGTAACGGTAACGCGTTACTTTTATAGAGTAACGTTCCCAATCCTGAATTATATACACAAATGATGAACAGACGAAAACTCGAAAAATCCAAGTCAAGTTTTCTGTAAAAGCGAATAAAACGCGATTCACGATAGGATGGTTTACAAGATAGGGAATAATTGGTATCCGCGTCTGGATTTCGCGATTCGCGCAAACGCGTATCTCTAGCGAGAAATACGACGCAAAGAAGGCAAAGTTTAAACAATGCGACACGATGCAACGAAATAATGCTGCGAAATTCTCTGCTGTTGGATTACACAATCGTTTTGTTTTAAGGACCGAGCCCTGTTTTGCGCCTGTGACGGTGTGTACACGTGCCTGCGCGCCCGGTCTCCGCCAGTTTACGACTAGTTTCCAAAGGAACAAAGGGAGCGTTGTTTCGGGGAATGTAATTATTCGGTCCATTTTGTAACGCCGAACTCGCGCGTACCGCGATTAAAGGCCCTTTACGTTATGCGTTAATCGACCGAATCAATTTATTTTTTCCAATGCGCGTCGCTGATTTACTTTTTCGAAACTATTTCCCTGACGCTCGTTAAAAATTTCATCGAATGTGCGCTCGGAGCGATTGTTGTATCGGCTGTTGAAATAATAGGTGCCGCATTTGTAATTATTTATAAAAGAATTTGGCACGATCATCGGGAGTGACTCAACGAGCAATTTCAAAAATAGCCTCAAAGACATGGGAATGATTGGGAAGCAAAGTTGTACACCTAATATTATTTTTTTTTTTTTTCGATATAGTATTAAACTTTTTCAACGACCAAACATATTTATCAAAGTATTATATTTTAGAAAAATATTTTCAGAATAAATTTAGCGATTTATTGGAACCAGTCAAATTATTACTCAGAATTACTCAAAAGCATTATTCAAAATGATGTAGTATAAGCGTCATATTTATGAAATCAAATCATGTATCAAAGATCTAGACTGTTACATGCGGATAGGAGTTTGATAAAGAGCAAAAGAGTAAGCAAAACTCTCTATGTTGCCTCTTTGAAAAGATTCTTCTCTTGTCTATGACTGCTCATGCGTATTTCGTTAATCCGCAACTCTTTTGCCGTTTACGCAATCTCCTTTATATCGTAGTGTCGTAGTCTGTCGCGCGAAAAGGGTATATAAGTAGAAAAAGGCCGCATGTCTACAGCCCATCATGATAAAAGCGAACGGAGGAAGTGTTTGAATTTGTGATTTCGTCCTAAAATACAAGATACACGCAATTATATTCGTGTATATTGTTAGGTACCGTATCACAATCGTTAAAAGATCTGTATTAATTTCATATTGTAAAATACTAAATATATTTATCGCATAAAGAAAAGAACAAAGGGGAAAACTTACGCCATCAAAAATGAAAAACACCTCCTTTATCACCTCCCACGAGATAATATACAATCTATAAATATATTAGTCGTCAATAGAGATAAACAAAGTTACATGGATCCCTCTGATGTTCTGAAAATTTCATTTCTCACGTCCTCCTGCTGCTCAATCCCGCTGCTTGCAGACATCCCCCAGATCTATGTAATATCTTTTCTTCGATGTTGAAAAAAAGCGCAGAACGATAGGATCGACGGGGGAGTCTCTCGAGAGGTCTCCGTGACGTCATCGCGGAATCATCCTCGCATAATCTAATTTTTCCTCTTATTTTATACTCCCGCTGGCGTTTTCTTCGCGCAAACAATAATTTATCACGTCGTAAATTCTTCACGAGGATTTCATACGGTAAAGGAGAGAGGCTGGACGGTAGGATGGGGGGGGGGCTCAGGAGGGAACTGTGGAGGAGCTCTCGAGGAGGAACAAGCCGGCAGAGGAACGAGGGAGCGTATAAGAGGACTGGAAAGGGCTAAAGAGGGCAGAGAGAGAGAGGAAAACGCAGAGGTATACGAAGAAAGAAATCGTCGAGATGGGTCCCCGCTCGCCGTTATCGCGTCGTCGTCGCTAATATTCCGGGGGGGGGGGGCGACCGTGGGACACGAGGCAGCTGCGCGCATGACGGATACGCCCCTGGCATAAAGGCGACATTTAGGTCGCCGCTAGCTTTTACCGGGGCCACGATGTACACGCGGCGACGAGCATAGAGCCGACGATGACGACGGGTCTCTGTTGCTGTAGTTGCTACCGGCGGTGCATCTCGCTCCGATGCATTGTTCACCCATCCGCTTCGACTGAGAAAGAGTCTATCGCGCGACCATACTACTCCGAACCTCTGAACCACCATCCCATCCCCCCACCCCCAGCCCCCTCCGTGTAATAAGGACGCGCTGGGTGATAATGCACTGGCTGTGTGCCGCCAAAAGATCGACTCTCGACAGCGAGATCTTATATATCTCGCGACTTTCGACCTCTATTAAGCTAGCAGGACCAAATCAGCAGAATCAAACTGGACCTATCAGATTATTTAGTACCCATTTTGTACTAATTTGTACCAATAATAATAATTTTGTACCTTGTGCCATTTTCAAAAAAACCGTGGCGCTGCTACCATCAAATTAAGCTAGCAGGACCAAACTAAAACAAAACAAAAAAATAAAAATAAGACCAGAAATAGAAAGGGCTGAATTTGTACTAATTTGTACCACCCAAATAAACTCAATATATTTAGCCCTTATGCTTAAAACAACCCCCAATTGAATTTAGCCCTATTAAGCTCAAGAGTAAAGTACTCTTTCCAATCAGCAGAATCAATCGCTACTTACACACTGGACGCGGCATAATTTGTACCGCCAAAATGTGAAGTTTCAAATTTTGTACCCCCGCCGTTCCTTCGAAAACTACCCCCGACCCATCTCAATCTCAAGAGTAAAGTACCTTTCGCCACGAGCAGAATCAATCGCTACTTGTACACTCGGCGGGACATAATTTGTACCGCCAAAATGTGAAGTCTCAAATTTTGTACCCCCGGCGTTCCTTCGAAAACTACCCCCGACTTCTATCCGTCTCAAAAGTAAAGTACCCTTCGCGACGAGCAGAATCAATCACTACTTGTACACACAACGCGACATAATTCGTACCATCAAAATCTAAAGTTTCAGATTTTGTACCCCGTTTTTTTTTTTATTGTGTTTTTCATGTAGTTTTTCGTTCACAAACACATATATACACATCCTCATGCATACCCGTATACATGCAAGTACGTATGTTTATTTCAATACCTTTATACGTAGAATCATTAAAAAAATTTAGAATAAATTCATTACTGAAAAACATAATAAAAAAAAAACAGGGTACAAAATCTGAAACTTTAGATTTTGATGGTACGAATTATGTCGCGTTGTGTGTACAAGTAGCGATTGATTCTGCTCGTGGCGATAGGTATTTTACTCTTGAGACTGAGATGGGTCGGGGGTAGTTTTCGAAGGAACGGCGGGGGTACAAAATTTGAAACTTCACATTTTGGCGGTACAAATTATGTCGCGCCGAGTGTACAAGTAGCGATTGATTCTGCTCGTGGCGAAAGGTACTTTACTCTTGAGATTGAGATGGGTCGGGGGTAATTTTCGAATGAACGGCGGGGGTACAAAATCTGTAACTTCAGATTTTGATGGTACAAATTATGTCGCGTTGTGTGTACAAGTAGCGATTGATTCTGCTCGTCGCGAAGGGTACTTTACTCTTAAGACGGATAGAAGTCGGGGGTAGTTTACGAAGGAACGCCGGGGGTACAAAATTTGAAACTTCACATTTTGGCGGTACAAATTATGCCGCGTCCAGTGTGTAAGTAGCGATTGATTCTGCTGATTGGAAAGAGTACTTTACTCTTGAGCTTAATAGGGCTAAATTCAATTGGGGGTTGTTTTAAGCATAAGGGCTAAATATATTGAGTTTATTTGGGTGGTACAAATTAGTACAAATTCAGCCCTTTCTATTTCTGGTCTTATTTTTATTTTTTTGTTTTGTTTTAGTTTGGTCCTGCTAGCTTAATTTGATGGTAGCATCGCCACGGTTTTTTTGAAAATGGCACGAGGTACAAAATTATTATTATTGGTACAAATTAGTACAAAATGGGTACTAAATAATCTGATAGGTCCAGTTTGATTCTGCTGATTTGGTCCTGCTAGCTTAATAGAGGTCGACTTTCGCGAGATTGTACCCTTTGCGAGCCCATCATCTGTTGTATCTTGTATGTTCGAGTGTCCTAGAATTATGTATCTCTTGCGCTTTCTATCATCTAAAAATTATTCATGAAAAATTTGACACACGTCTAATATTGTATTAATACACACACACACACACACGCGCGCGCGAAAAAATTCTGAAATTAAGAATATAAAGTCTTTTTATGCGAAAGTATCTTTAAACGGGTGAAATATGCATGCTATAATAAGTTATAACAGATACGAGAAATTATCTAACCTGTCACTCGTTTGTGAAAATAGCAAAAAAGAGATGACAAATTACGTAAAACCGAATGTGAATTGCGATTCCTCGGGCATGTGTTCGGTCGTGTGCTCGAAGGAACGGGGAACCCGTGAAACGTGAGTTTTCACAACGGTCGTTCCCCGAGGAAATTAGTGCGACGCCGCCGAAAAACATTTCGGCAAAACGCAATGTCGCGTCTAACGATGAGTCCACGGGCCCTTCCCGATTTATCGCAAATTCGCCTCGTGTATACAAACGGAATTCAAAATGAGGAACGTATAACACGACTGTAACAGCGGATTCGGCGGTTTCGCTTCAATAAAATATTGTCTTCGAAAATTAGTGTCAATCTAATGGGAGAAATTATGAAAACAATACTTTCAATTTTAGAAATCAACACCGGAAAAAAGAACTGGGTAAAACTTTAGACAAAGTGTCTACAAATTTTTTTACAAATACAATTGTCTAAATTTTCAGATACTTTAATTTTCAGACACGCTCCTCAAAAAAAAAAAAAAAAAAAAAAGACTATGATGACTAAGACGGATTGTCTGAAATTTTTTTCAGGCTCATCCAGATTTAAAAATTCAGGCAAAAAAAGGTGTCTGAATTTTCAAAAAATTTTTTACAATGAATATACGCAAAAAATTCCTCTTCTCAAATAAAAATTTTCAGATATATCTTGAATTATACACGGATACATATTTCCATCCGCGATTGCTATAAAGGGATTAAAAGTCACTTCAATATAGATAAATTTTTTGAAAAATTTGAAAGAATATAAAAAATTATATTGATACATTGCATGCACAATGAATTGGCATCGCAGATACCTTATCTAAATTTAACTCTTAATAAAGTTTATTAGCCGAGAGTTAAATGCAGATTTCGTCTTATGTTCATTGTATATCTTTTATCCGGCAAAATCAAGAGCGAAGATGAAAGGTAAATATACACGTGAAATGTATATGAGATGTCTCATTCGTTCTAGTGTTAAGCTCCGCGCGATATTAAAAATTCATCTCAATCTAGATCCTCCGTGGCAGCCAGGTCTCTCTTCCCGCGTACTATCGTCGTTCCTTATACACGGTCATCTTCATTTCCGTGGGCGAACTCGGGCGACGGTAAAATGACAATAATTTGACAGCTGCGAGCACATACCGAGATACGAGCGGGCTTATACATAACGGACGAAAGTTATCACCGCGACCCGGGCGCCAATTTTGATCTTGACAGGGCATCGTCGTCGTCGCTGTATTTCCAAATATCTCCATACGTATATATATAGCGTGTAAATACGCGTAACGTTATGTACTGGATGTCCCGGAACTATTCATGCCAATTACGGATATTTCGAAAGGTCTAAATAAATGCAATTTAGAGTTCAAACGAATAATATCCAGCTTCACGCGATCAAAAAATATAGAGATTATCAAGTGCATCGAACAAATATTGAAAGATTATTTTCATATATTATTCTTCATTTAATTACAGATAAATTTTACCATATTTTTATCAGATCATTTTTATTCTAAAAGTTAATTAGTTGCCAAGAGATTAATAATGATATGAAATATAAAAATAAACTTGAGACTTATGAAAGAACGGATGGATTTCAAATTGATCAAAGGAACCCCGTCTTATCCGAAAGGAGAGTCCAGATAATGCGTATGTAAATCCGACGTATAGCCGAGAATAACGATTGTCCTGCTATCTATGCCGGTAGTAACTGTTTCGTCGTGCGAAATGAGCCGGGGCATCCCCAGAAACAACCCCGTAACGTTTCGAGTAACGTTTCTTCGGAGCAGCATGGTAGCTGCGGCGACAGCGGCAGCAGTAGCAGCAGGATATCGGCAATTTCTATCTGAATTGCGGCCGACATTAAAGTCTGCTTTATTCCGAGAAATTCTGTCGCGATGGAAAAATATGGACCGACTGACCACCACCGCCGAGACGTCGCCGCCGGTGGCTTCGGTTTTTAATGCTATCAAACAAATGGCCTGGTCGGTTTTTTCCCTTTTTTTTTTTTTTTTTTTTTTTTTCCAACAACCGAGGCGACGATAACAATATTTGCGCGATCTTTGCCATGGCTGACCGCAATTTGTTTGCGCAAGGTTAACAATGCGTCGAGGAATTTTCGAACGCGCGCAACCGTCCATCCGTCCGCGCACGTTGTAATTATTCTGCCGCTTTGTTTCGCGCGTGACGCACTGACGAACAATGGTGTTACAATAGTAACGATAATTTGAACGTTTGATCTCCGACGATGAAGCTTTCGTGGCGACGCGACTGCGGATTAATTATGGTACTTGGCTCATTTTTATCATCAAATATGCGTAGCTGAGCAAAATGATAACGCTGATATTCACATTTTATTTTATAATCTAGTTTCTTAAATATAAGAGATTAACAAGATTATCTCTGTAGAGTTGGGGAAGTTAAAATAAAATTATAAGAAATAAAATAAAGAATGTAAAGGAAGAAATGGAATATTCGTATTACATAACATTATGATTTTTATAAATATAAAAGAAGAAAAATTAACTCTCTTTAAAGTATTAATTATAACAATATATATTTACGCATTTTGTGCAATTATCTAAATAAAGTTCAACTGTAACACACATGTCTATAAAAATCTATGCGATATACAATTGTATAATTTGTATTGTATTATTTTATTATTATTTTTTTATTTTATAATATTTTATAAATGTAAATATAAATCTATATTTATGTTGTAATAAATCAGATGATAAAGTAAAGAGACGTCTTATTTTTTCTCCTTCATATCAATTGTATTTTCATGTCGTCACGGCCGATAGAAACTCGAGAAACATTTTAAATAGAAGAATTAAATAGAGCGAAAAGAAGATGGAGAGTAGAAGAATGAACGGAGATTTTAATTCGCTCCAGATTAGTTTTACAATTTATTTGGAGCACGTATCTGCTCATTAACAATAAGTTCTTCGGTGACCGCGTCATCTGCTACCAACTGCTTGTCATTACAGGTGTAACAGCACGGTGCTGACCTTAGTTATATTTCCGTCTCTAATGTGTGGGACCTTGTAACAAGCGCTTCTTAAAACGCACATTAACGACAATATGGGAAGTATCATTAAAATCCATAATTAAAAAAGTTTAGAGGATCCTCCTTTCGGACTGTTAGAGAAATATCGGAGATAAGAGGAAGGGGGAAACTAATTAAATGGGAATGAAGAAAGACGAGAAAGTTTCATTACTGACGAAAAAAAAAAAAGTAACGATTTGATAAATATGATATCGCTTGGAACTGACATAACACCGCATGGGGAAATACCAAGTCGTGCAGTAAAATAATAACAATAATAATGAACGCATTCTGATCCAGGTTTTATGTTCTCAACTTTTCTCTGCACTCGTTCGCATAAGAAAAATATAAATAATCGCTGAAAATAAAGAGCGTTCAAACAGGTACGTGCAAAATTTTATGCCAAGCCAAAATGTTTTGCGCTGCATTGATTTAAGAGATTCTGCAGTATATTTCAAGAGAGAAATTCCGAAGCTTCTTTTTATACATAACGATTTTTTTTATACATAAGGATTATCAATATAAAAGAATATCTAAAATTTTACAATTAAGGGTTAATTGACTGCAATAATATCGAGCTCTCGTTATAACGTTCTCTCTCGGAAAAAAAAAAAAAAAAAAAAAAAAAAAATAGATGAGCGAATATTCAAATCTATTAATAAAGTTGGTTTTATTTTATTTTATGAGATCCCAACAAAAAAATCTTAAAAAATAAATAAATAAATAAATAAATAAATAACCTCCACTCAATCATTTTCCTCAGAAGAATTATTTAAATATTTTATTTGAGCAAAAGTGGGCTCCAAAGTATTTAGACTGTGAAAAATTTTCAGACACATTTTTGCCTGAATTTTTAAATCTGAATGTCTGAAAAAATTTTCAGATGATTTGTCTTAATTATCAGAATTATTTTTAAAAGTTGGGCAGAATGTGAATCTGAAAATTGAAGGCTATCTAAAGATTCAGACAGCATTGTGTTTGAAAATTCAAACGGTGTGTCTGCAGAAAAATTGCAGACACTTTGAAGTTTCGGCCAGTTTTTTTTTTTTTTTTTTCTTTTTTTTTTTTTTTTTTTTCCCAGTGTATCGTTAAGCGTTGATGAAATAGTGGCGAAACATTCTTGTTCATCGCCGACAAGGAATTTCATGGACACATCTTTGTTTAATTGCACTGTAGTTAAATAATAATCCTAAAAGAGTGATTAGCTTCTAACTCGAAAAAATCAGCAATAAATACTCCCGCGGAACAATGTTGCAACAAATAATGCGGACGGAGAAGTGGAAAGAAATATCGCTCGATGCGCGGCGTTTTTAGCGGTCGTTGCATATCGAGAAATGTCCGCAAAGTAGAAAAAAAATATCGCGGATAATAGCGCGACCGCGTTGTGTATCAGCGCGCGATAAGTTATTGCTGAATCAGTCGTCGCGCGTAACACGGGATCAATCTCGCTAGATAGGGCCGAAAATATCGACGCGGCATCTATCGATGACGAGTTACTCGATGCGGTGTAAAAAAAAAAAAAAAAAAAAAAAAAAAAAAAAAAAAAAAAAAAAAAAAATACCCCCGCAATAGAGGGAATGCGCAACGAAATAGTAACGCGGGCGTATATCGGTCGAGTGTTTTGATGGGAGCGGAAAAGCGTCGGCGAAAGAAATCGTTCGTGCGGGTCGCGAAACTGAGAAATCATTTCCCGGGGCGTGACTTTTGCGGAGAGATTATTTTTGGTGTTCTGCCTCTATTTTACGCATTGATCGATATGACCCTGGCTTTTTCCTTTTTTTTTTCAATTTCTGCATCGCCGGAAAAAATTGGAAAAATACTACCAACTTACATGCGCTTCTCTCTCTCTCTCTGTCTCTTTTTTTTTTTTTAAATAACGATCGTTCAAATTTTCGTTATATATATCACAGACTTTTATATATTATACTTAGACTGCTAACACGGTTATCTCTCATATGATAATATGTGAAACAAGAGCAGCCCCATTTACAATTGGGCAGATTGAACGTGTAATATGTAAGTAAATGTAAGAATTTAAATGCGTATTAATCGAATCTGTATAATAAGTATATTTTGTCTAATTGTAAATGGCTTCATCTGTCACATCGCTGTAAATAATCTAAATATAATATATAAAAGTCTGTGATATATATTCATTAATCATCAGTAAAAGCGTCATTGAATATTATGTATGTATTGTAATTGAAATCAGGCGAAAGTTGCACATATGTTTTAAATCGAAATAAAATTTATAAAAATTGTGAGAAAATTGTTTTTTAATTTTCTTTCAAATATTATTAACGTCACCAGTAATTGATAATGCTAAGTTCTTAAGCTGTTAAAGTTTCACGTGAAATTCGTGACAATGGATTACCTGGCTAAAAATTATTTTTATGAGAACAAAAAGACGACGATCTAAAATCCAATAAAGTAAAAACTGCAAATTCAAGAATAGATTGGACTGATTATTCCTTCAAATAAGATAATAAATGAGAATTTTATTCTCGGCGTACATTAACAGATTAAAAGTACGTGGGGAAGGCAAAAGTAGGAAACTTATAATCAAAATTTTATCAGACGGGATTGAATCTGACACTTGTAACGAGTTCGAATCTCGCGAGGTAACTTTCTACATGATATTGCGCCCGAATACGAAATATAATTTGCGATAAGCTATCATTTATTTTTGATATCGCAGAAATTCAACGGATATCTGTATATGGTATATATCGTAAATGTCGCGCGAATGTATCGGAATATCGGTTAAAGTGTTGTATATCCAATACTGCGGCTACTAAAAAAGTGAAGCCGTGTCCCAATATTTGAATTCGTAGGAACAAATGTTATTTTTCATATCGCATATGCGAGACGCACGAAAACAAACGTTTTGCAATTTCGACGAAAAATTTGCGATATCACGTAGCTGCGAAGAATATAGAATGTATTGAAATTGTATAATGTCCATAGATTATATATGCAGCGACATATATTCCGTAAATACACACGGGGATCTTTTTAAATCTCCGATATATTTTTTTTAATTATTTCGCAATTGAATAGACGCGCGTTTATGAATGCGCTCGTAGTGAATTTTTAATAATCAACAGGAAGGCAATCGCGTTTGGAAAGCAGAGTAAATGTAAAAGCACGAAACTGTCATACTAATCATTGCGCATTTACGCATAATTTATACGAATAATAATCTATGAACGATATTTACATAATCTTATTTAGTATCAAATGAGCTACATTTCCGGTTAAAGTTATCACATCTCTACCAACAATTTTTAATTGCTATCATTAAAGAGTGGGGGCACAAGTATTTTATATAATCAATAATTTATAAAAGATTAATACGTATAGTGTTTTAATATTGTAATAAAAAGTTTATAAGCATTTACGATCAATATAAAATAGGCGTATAATATATATGTATGTATAATTGACGTATTAGATATAAATGAAAAAATGTAATATTTTATTACTTTATTATTTTATATCTTTATATTGAATGATTTAAAATTAATATTCACAGATCTAAAATTATTTGGAAATAATAACACCACAAAAATGAATTTTGTCACTTAATCTTATGCTATTACATTTTTAATATTTTGCTTCTGTTATTAATTTATACATATTTATACACACAATGTTTTTGCAATAATGCATCCATCTTAAAAATCAACACGCTGACAGTCAAAGAAATTGAATTCGAACCAACGCGTTGATTGCGAACAAAAAACGAAATTATAACTCATTCGCATAAATATATCTGTCGAAACGTCATTCGCACCGCCATTCTGAAATGGTATTAAAAATCGCGTGTATTTAACACACAAGTCACTCGAATAATCGAGATTAGCCTCCGGCGAACGTTTTATATTTATATTCTGCTTTTTCCCTTCTTCGTCGAACGCGACGACGCGCACGGTCACGTTTAATCAATGGCCCGATTTCTGGACGAATTAATTCCACAATTTAATACACCTGTCACACGTTTTCTCGCATGTATACGCCCCGTCTATATACACGAGTAACGTCGTTAAATCGATAGATTAGCGGAGCGGCTTGGATTTTGTTTCGCGCCTCATTCGTTACGGCCAGCAGCGTCCCTGATATAATTTGTACGATTCTATTTGTTTGCCAATCGTAATAATCTCCCGATTCCCAAAAGTCCTGTAAAAATGTCGCATCAGCTACGTTTGAAAATTTCGGACAACGGATCTGTATCAACGAGCGGAGAGATTTGTGTCGTCGCTCGACTATCAACTGCGCCGCGTAAATCCCAATCGACTGACAAGTTCGCCGTCGAGTAAGCGACGTAACTTTATTCGATCAACTTTACCCTGGCAAGGAACTAAAGCCGATATTTGTCCGTCACGATCGCCGTCATCGATAAAAAGCGCCCGTTCACTTGATTCGCTTCGAAGTTTATTTCACGTTTCATTTATCATTTTGTTTTTCAGTTGTCTGTTACGCGC
>NW_027223603.1:0-2500 GCF_030449975.1 Polyergus mexicanus
AAGCAGTGGTATCAACGCAGAGTACTCGATTGGTTTTGATCTAATAAAAGCGTCCCTTCCATCACTGGTCGGGACTCTGTTTTGCATGTATTAGCTCTAGAATTACCACAGTTATCCAAGTAAATGTGGGTACAATCTAATGAACCATAACTGATTTAATGAGCCATTCGCGGTTTCACCTTAATTCGGCATGCACTGAGACATGCATGGCTTAATCTTTGAGACAAGCATATGACTACTGGCAGGATCAACCAGGGAGCTTCGTGTTCGGTTACTCGCGTGGAGCGGTAACTCGCGAGCGAGCCCGAAGGCCCGTCGCTATTAAGCTCTTACTTCTCGCGCCGCCGGTCTTTATTAGCCGGTCGGCGACACTCTCTATCTACTTACTTACTTATTACGCAACACACTTTATGCGTGCGTCTCGTCTTCGTGAGAGGAGCGAGGCGGTCCGTGTATATAATAAACCTCCTCCTCTCTTACTTCAAGATCATTCTCCATTTTATATTGTGTATTATAAAAAGATCATACTCATTCTCATTCTCCCAATGTAAACGCGCGATCGCGAGGACCGCGCGATTTACCCTGACGCTAGATCGACGATGCCGATGCTTAGACGTCGAGGATAAATGTGCTATCGTGCTTTTAGCACGCACTTATATTTCGCTACGGCGTACAAAGCGTGCGGGAAGAACGTTGTAATCCGTCCTTCCACGCCACTCGTATCCGTGGAGTAAACGTTCGGTAAGCGCGACGATTCCGCTGCTGCGTCCAAGACGAGAGGGAATCGCGCGGCCAACACACTAGATGCGTGCGCGCCACATAAGAGCCATTCGGTCTTGCGACACCGACTCGTGGCAATGCTGTGCTCGTAATAAAAGTGTGTGCATAGAATAAGCGCCGAAGCGCGACACGTCGTACCCTCTTATAATACCCAACCGGACGGCCAGGCGGTCGGCGACGACACGGCTTTTTGCTTAGCGAGCGCGAGCTCGAGCTCGTCGAAATTTTGTCGACGAGAGCGTAAATACAATAGTCTCTTCCCTCATAGAGACGTTTTACTCGGACTCTGTCCGATAAAGCACAACACAAATCGCCGTTTGTGTTTTCTTCTCTCCTCTTAAACAATAATAAATCTCTCCTGTATCGTTCGTTTTAAACGTTCTCGAAAAGACAAGAACGCAAGAATCGTGCGAGCCGCGCGAAGAACGCGCAACCGCCCGTTCGTCCGATTCGGTTCGGTCCGACGCGCCGAGCGCGACGTACCTCTTATAATACCCAACCGAGCGGCCAGGCGGTCGGCGACGCACGGTACTACGCACGGTCGCTTATGAGTGCGAGCGTCGAAATACCCACGCGCTCGAGACTTTGTCGCTGAAAACGAAAGGCGAAAAAACATCGTTAAAAACATTGTTAGACGAAAAAACATTGTAAATATTATAAAAAGCGTTAAAAATCCGATCGCGGGCGGTACCTCCGATGTACGAAAAGCCGAAGATCGACAAAGTCCCGTCGCGGGCGGTACCTCCGGAGTACGGAAAGTCGAAAATCGTCAAAGTCCCGTCGCGGGCGGTACCTCCGGAATACGAAAAGTCGAAAAACGTCAAAGTCCCGTCGCGGGCGGTACCTCCGGCGCACGGACTGTCGACCACGCACCGACCCGTTTGCGGGCGGTACCTCCGGTTTACGGAAAGTCGAAAATCGTCAAAGTCCCGTCGCGGGCGGTACCTCCGGAATACGAAAAGTCGAAAAACGTCAAAGTCCCGTCGCGGGCGGTACCTCCGGCGCACGGACTGTCGACCACGCACCGACCCGTTTGCGGGCGGTACCTCCGGTTTACGGAAAGTCGAAAATCGTCAAAGTCCCGTCGCGGGCGGTACCTCCGGAATACGAAAAGTCGAAAAACGTCAAAGTCCCGTCGCGGGCGGTACCTCCGGCGCACGGACTGTCGACCACGCACCGACCCGTTTGCGGGCGGTACCTCCGGTTTACGGAAAGTCGAAAATCGTCAAAGTCCCGTCGCGGGCGGTACCTCCGGAATACGGAAAGTCGAAAAACGTCAAAGTCCCGTCGCGGGCGGTACCTCCGGCGCACGGACTGTCGACCACGCACCGATCCGTTTGCGGGCGGTACCTCCGGTTTACGGAAAGTCGAAAATCGTCAAAGTCCCGTCGCTGGCGGTATCTCCGGCGCACGGACTGTCGACCACGCACCGACCCGTTTGCGGGCGGTACCTCCGGTTTACGGAAAGTCGAAAATCGTCAAAGTCTCGTCGCTGGCGGTACCTCCGGCGCACGGACTGTCGACCACGCACCGACCCGTTTGCGGGCGGTACCTCCGGTTTACGGAAAGTCGAAAATCGTCAAAGTCCCGTCGCGGGCGGTACCTCCGGAATACGAAAAGTCGAAAAACGTCAAAGTCCCGTCGCGGGCGGTACCTCCGGCGCACGGACTGTCGACCACGCACCGACCCGTTTGCGGGCGGTACCTCCGGTTTACGGAAA
>NW_027223603.1:12500-15350 GCF_030449975.1 Polyergus mexicanus
TGTTTTCTTCTCTCCTCTTAAACAATAATAAATCTCTCCTGTATCGTTCGTTTTAAACGTTCTCGAAAAGACAAGAACGCAAGAATCGTGCGAGCCGCGCGAAGAACGCGCAACCGCCCGTTCGTCCGATTCGGTTCGGTCCGACGCGCCGAGCGCGACGTACCTCTTATAATACCCAACCGAGCGGCCAGGCGGTCGGCGACGCACGGTACTACGCACGGTCGCTTATGAGTGCGAGCGTCGAAATACCCACGCGCTCGAGACTTTGTCGCTGAAAACGAAAGGCGAAAAAACATCGTTAAAAACATTGTTAGACGAAAAAACATTGTAAATATTATAAAAAGCGTTAAAAATCCGATCGCGGGCGGTACCTCCGATGTACGAAAAGCCGAAGATCGACAAAGTCCCGTCGCGGGCGGTACCTCCGGAGTACGGAAAGTCGAAAATCGTCAAAGTCCCGTCGCGGGCGGTACCTCCGGAATACGAAAAGTCGAAAAACGTCAAAGTCCCGTCGCGGGCGGTACCTCCGGCGCACGGACTGTCGACCACGCACCGACCCGTTTGCGGGCGGTACCTCCGGTTTACGGAAAGTCGAAAATCGTCAAAGTCCCGTCGCGGGCGGTACCTCCGGAATACGAAAAGTCGAAAAACGTCAAAGTCCCGTCGCGGGCGGTACCTCCGGCGCACGGACTGTCGACCACGCACCGACCCGTTTGCGGGCGGTACCTCCGGTTTACGGAAAGTCGAAAATCGTCAAAGTCCCGTCGCGGGCGGTACCTCCGGAATACGAAAAGTCGAAAAACGTCAAAGTCCCGTCGCGGGCGGTACCTCCGGCGCACGGACTGTCGACCACGCACCGACCCGTTTGCGGGCGGTACCTCCGGTTTACGGAAAGTCGAAAATCGTCAAAGTCCCGTCGCGGGCGGTACCTCCGGAATACGGAAAGTCGAAAAACGTCAAAGTCCCGTCGCGGGCGGTACCTCCGGCGCACGGACTGTCGACCACGCACCGATCCGTTTGCGGGCGGTACCTCCGGTTTACGGAAAGTCGAAAATCGTCAAAGTCCCGTCGCTGGCGGTATCTCCGGCGCACGGACTGTCGACCACGCACCGACCCGTTTGCGGGCGGTACCTCCGGTTTACGGAAAGTCGAAAATCGTCAAAGTCTCGTCGCTGGCGGTACCTCCGGCGCACGGACTGTCGACCACGCACCGACCCGTTTGCGGGCGGTACCTCCGGTTTACGGAAAGTCGAAAATCGTCAAAGTCCCGTCGCGGGCGGTACCTCCGGAATACGAAAAGTCGAAAAACGTCAAAGTCCCGTCGCGGGCGGTACCTCCGGCGCACGGACTGTCGACCACGCACCGACCCGTTTGCGGGCGGTACCTCCGGTTTACGGAAAGTCGAAAATCGTCAAAGTCCCGTCGCTGGCGGTATCTCCGGCGCACGGACTGTCGACCACGCACCGACCCGTTTGCGGGCGGTACCTCCGGTTTACGGAAAGTCGAAAATCGTCAAAGTCTCGTCGCTGGCGGTACCTCCGGCGCACGGACTGTCGACCACGCACCGATCCGTTTGCGGGCGGTACCTCCGGTTTACGGAAAGTCGAAAATCGTCAAAGTCCCGTCGCTGGCGGTATCTCCGGCGCACGGACTGTCGACCACGCACCGACCCGTTTGCGGGCGGTACCTCCGGTTTACGGAAAGTCGAAAATCGTCAAAGTCTCGTCGTTGGCGGTACCTCCGGCGCACGGACTGTCGACCACGCACCGATCCGTTTGCGGGCGGTACCTCCGGTGTACGGAAAGTCGAAAAGCGACGGTCTCGTCGCGGCGTGTTGCTTTCGGCCGTAGGAGCGGGCGAGAGCCTATGTCCCTCGCGGCGTGTTGCTTTCGGCCGTAGGAGCGAACGAGAGTCTATGTCCCTCGCGGCGTGTTGCTTTCGGCCGTAGGAGCGAACGAGAGTCTATGTCCCTCGCGGCGTGTTGCTTTCGGCCGTAGGAGCGAACGAGAGTCTATGTCCCTCGCGGCGTGTTGCTTTCGGCCGTAGGAGCGGGCGAGAGCCTATGTCCCTCGCGGCGTGTTGCTTTCGGCCGTAGGAGCGGGCGAGAGCCTATGTCCCTCGCGGCGTGTTGCTTTCGGCCGTAGGAGCGAACGAGAGTCTATGTCCCTCGCGGCGTGTTGCTTTCGGCCGTAGGAGCGGGCGAGAGCCTATGTCCCTCGCGGCGTGTTGCTTTCGGCCGTAGGAGCGAACGAGAGTCTATGTCCCTCGCGGCGTGTTGCTTTCGGCCGTAGGAGCGAACGAGAGTCTATGTCCCTCGCGGCGTGTTGCTTTCGGCCGTAGGAGCGGGCGAGAGCCTATGTCCCTCGCGGCGTGTTGCTTTCGGCCGTAGGAACGGGCGAGAGCCTATGTCCCTCGCCGCGTGTTGCTTTCGGCCGTAGGAACGGGCGAGAGCCTATGTCCCTCGCCGCGTGTTGCTTTCGACCGTAGGAGCAACGACGACGGCCCTTGTGGGGTCTCGTCTAACCGACAAGACGAATCCCCAAGCCGAGGGCTGAGTCTCAACAGATCGCAGCGTGGTAACTGCTCTACCGAGTACAACACCCCGCCAGGTACCTAAGTCGTCTACAGACGATTCCGAGTCTCGACATCGAACTCGCGAAACCCATGATCGACCGTTAGACGCCGTGCCGTCGTAGCGGTGAGATCCCGACGACGGGCGATGGCGCCGTACGGCAAACCGGGCTCGTGCGACGACCGATCCGTGAACCGGCCGCCTAGTAGTGTCACATTGTTTTGAGCCTTTCGACTCACGAGACTCCTAGAGAGTACTCTGCGTTGATACCACTGCTT
>NW_027223604.1:0-15302 GCF_030449975.1 Polyergus mexicanus
AAGCAGTGGTATCAACGCAGAGTACTATGTACGTATGTCATGAAATATTTTTTTATTTACAATTCTATATTTCAAGAAATGAAGATCTTGATTATCATTTCAAATTATAATATATACAATAATAAAATAGAGTGTATCTGTTTACAATTTCTGATCTTATATACAATTTGTGCTAAATACGTAACTTACATGGGACGGATCCCTTGAAGATATGTTGAAAGCATCATCGGCGTGACCGATTAAAACGTAATTATAAATAAATCGCGAGGAAATAATATCGATACATTTGCATTTCTTTTATCAAAAATCTTAGGATTCATATTATGATAGATTGCATTTTAACAAAAAAAAGAGAAAAAAATTTATACGTATATAAACGAAATACAATTATATACGAGATAGTACTTTGAAATTTCTGCCCGCGGGTAATTGTCGATGTACGGCTTCATCGGTGCATGAATAAGCAATCGGAACATTTACATTCATTCGAAGATTATAAATAGCCCCTTTCCTGGCGCAAAATGAGTGATATAACATCGTGGAGAAGGAGAAAATCAATTTAGTCTCTCTCTCTCTCTCTCTCTCTCTCTCTCTCTCTCTCTCTCTCTCTCCGCTATGTATCTTCCTTTCATCGCTAGATTCCTATCAATATAATATATCATTTTGCTAATTTCTAGTTGATATATATGTATATTGATTTTTTCGGAATCATCCGACACCGTAATAACGGATGCGATATTTATTTAGATGCAAGTTTTATCACAATATAAATTTATGTAATATTACATTTTGTGTAACATTTATTGTGGCTTTTGTTTAAGCAAGAAACGTAAAAATTAATTTTATTATTTATAAGAGATGTATGTAAAATACAATAATATAACAATACATAATATATCTTCATATCAATAGCATTTTAAAATAAGATATCCGAATAAAATTTTATAACATTTTTTTAATAGAGAGATTTTTAAAGCAGAGATTTTATTAGAATTATTGGTTATGATATAAATAAGTTTTTTTTGTAATTTTTAAATAAATTTTTAAAGTATTATTGCCAAAAATATATATCACACATATCTTGATCAACTTATTTAAATTTCATTATATTACATTACATTATATCATAATATACTGGTACATCGCTATTTTGTACAATAATTGCAGGAACATTTGTATAACACATGTGGAAAATGTATCAGCCGATTAATATAAAATTCTTTCATGACAATTCAAACGCGCGTAAAAAATCTTATCATCTTCGCGGTATTGTTGACAAATCATTTAATAAGATCGAAGTCGGGAAATCGAAATCAAAACGGCATAAGTTATCGCTTTTTTAATGATTATTGTATATAATTTTCATCAATTTTTCATCAATTGTTAATTGTTTTTATGCAATATAATCTCAATGCGGCCAATATTTATTAATTAAACTACTGTATACATTAATACAATCGAATGATCGCGGAAATAAATACGGCGGAAAAATTCTCGTATTTAATTTACAATATATATGGACTCATTATATGTATATAATATACATAAATTTAATAAAATATACAAGAACTGTAGAAATATTTAACATAAGATATGCATTATTTGCATTACAACATTGGAAATTGTTACAATTTTGCTAATTGAGTCGAATTAGTTGAGTCGAGTAAATAAAACGATTTCCTTCGCATGAATTCACACGTTAACTCTCACATAATCATAATGTGAAACATACAATACCTCGCTTGTTATGTTGACATTGACGGTGTTCAAAGTACAACTAGTATATGTACATAATCTTTGTTGCGACATAAGGTACTCATGTAATGTAATGTAATATATGCATATGCAAATGAATTATTAGCGGTAACTAATAATTATCAGCACCAAACAATAAATCGCGAGATCGACAATATTGCGGCACAATGCTTTATTGTGATCTTTAAAATATCTCGCCGAGAGATAATTATAAAAATTAGCGCAATTAGATTACATGAGCTGATGTCAACATAAAGACGCTTGCAATATATCTATAGATCGTATTATGATAAATATGTGAGTAAAGTTTACAAAAATTTTTTTTACATAGCGCTTGGACTATAATCAGGTTTCGTAAAATTATACAATATATATAAAATTTTATCTTTTCATAAACATTGGAAGAAGTTTCTTTCGCGTTCTTCGATGATATAAAATGCAAATATTTTGAGACTATTATATTAATATTTCATTATTTTAAATAATATTAAAAGATTTTTAGTTTATTTAATTTGTAGATAATAACTAATATCTATTTACCGAATTAACTATATTTGCCGAATTCAAATTATAATGTCAAAGAGGCAAGAATAGCGAATATATATTTTCTACTCGCGCTCTGATTCAGATCGTTGTTTATAAAGCCATAGACGTGTGATTAAATGCATTATTAAATCCTAAATAAATTGAGGAACAGTTGGAGGATATGTGCAATTATTAATAAATCGTAACGCAAAATAATAAGATATTCACATACAATATACATTATTTTCAGTAGAATTATTAAATCAATGTTAATCAATCATACACGATATTAAATTTAGTTGCTACTTTTTACTTGCGTTAAGAATTATTTGTTCTTATGATACTGAAATTATTATATTCATCTGAACTTAACACCAAAGTGATTTTACTTTTCTATCTATCAAAATGGAAAATTGAAGAATATTTAAAAAATTATCACATTAGAAATAAAAATCTATCAAAATGGATGCTAGCGGAAGAATAAAACTAGTTTTCTCTTCTATACGTATATTCTTAACTTTGATGTTTTTAATTTGAAATATATATATATATATATATTGTTAATAAATTTTTAAATTTAATTAAGTATTTATTTTTTCAAATTAAAACATCAGTTAAAAATGTATATAAAAAAAAAAACTAATTATTTTGTAACTGAAATCAATGTTTGTATCGCGAATAGAACGCAGACAATTTCTAAAATCTGGCGATATATGAAAATGACGGCAACATTTGTCACGTAATGCGTGAAATGAATTCTTACCTACATGCGTATGCGCGAGCCCGAGTTCAAGGGGCTAGGAGGATTCAACAAAGGGAAGGAAAGGTGCGGGAATCGCCAACACATATCTTGATATCTCGCAGTTCGATCTCTCGAGTCGGCCGCTCGTATATTTACATGTATAATTTATATATCCCGTAGTCTGAACGAACACGCGGTACATTAGGGCGGGCCGAGAGTCCTTACGATCATTCTAAAACGTCCGTCGAAACCTGCAAAAGCCGTCGTGGTAAGAGAAAGCATTATGAAGGGAAGTATCAAAAAAAAATTCGCGGGAATTTAATCACGTGAATTCTCACGATCAACGATATTGATGAAACATGTTTCTCTTGTAAATTAAACAAACAGAGTTAAGATAGTTATACAAGACCCAGACGCAATCAATCATTATTTGTATCTTTAGCTTTTGTATTCGATACAGTAAAATTTGATCTTTATTCATGACAGAGCTTTGATAATTAGGCATTGAATTTAATTACGCAATGCAATAGTAAAGAAATTAATAACTACTTTTTAAATTCTTTTTCCTTAATTTGAATATTTTTTTTATTTCGCTGTTTAGTCACTTGTAAGATAAAAAAAATTTCTTTGCATCTGTTGTTTTATGAAAGCGATTGTTTACATTTTAATGATTATTATATGAGAGAAAATGTGCATAAAAAATTAAAGGATTAAACAGAGTCTTATCATGATTGTTTTAAACAAAAATAGATAGCTAAACTATGGAAATAATTTAAAATTTGATAATTTAAAACATTTTAAATGGTTTTTTTTTTTTTTTTTTTTTACATGATTTAAAAACTGAATCATAAATAGTTCTCCCTTGTGTACCATATATGTATGCAAAATTAGACATTTCCGCATTACGAGAGTTAGACTAATATTATACTAATGCGATCTGTGCATTGAGGCATCTATTTCATCGCAATGAAGCGTAACGTCGTTATGAGATTTTCCGTGATAAATAGTGACGCGATCAAGCTAATCTACCCAGAAATTACAGATGCAAATTACAGATGCAAGTAACGTCCTTTCAAATTATAACTCCAAATTATCCGTAGAAATGCATGCGAGCCGACTAGGAATATCGGCGCGCGACGCAAACGCGGAAGACACGTAAAGGAAAATGAGACGAACTTTAATTAAGTGATATTTTTTTCTTTCATAATATACGTTCCCGTTCGCGTAGCACACACACACACACACACACACACACGACCGTGATAAGGGATACCCATCCGGCCACGATGGCTTGGCGCGGTCGTGGGATTTTTTTCGGCGGTATAATACTTGCACCAGGAGAACCGAGCGAATCTCTCTTACCACCATTGTGGCCGTGAGGGCGCAATTAATTATAGCATATCCGTAGACAGAGTGCACTGTGTGTTGCGCTTGTATTATTTGTACGCACGCGCTACGTATTTGCGAACGGCTCGGCGTCTTAGTGCGTTTTGACCATTCTTTGAAAATTATCGTTATTTTCAATTGATTTATTTCACTTTTCTTTAATTTCAAAAATTCAAAAATAATGAATCATATAGCATATTAATGAATTAAGAAAGATTCTTGATAGATATTAATACTTCGAGAATTTTTCCAAAACATATACAAAAAATATTGAAGTACATTTAAAGAGTATGCTATTCTCTCTTGTTATATAAATCAATGAAACGATCATCTTTTTCAATAAATAAGTTCTACATGTATTATAATTTGAATATTTGCCAGTTAATTAACAGGTTTCATTTTTTTAATGAAAATTTCAAAAATATATTCAGTAATATATATTATATAATAGACATTTCATCGTTCACATTTTTTTCAGTTAAGCGAGCACTAAGTAGAAATTCGAAGGATCAAGTGGTTCTAAAACTATTTTCACATACATATACATATATAGCGAGATATTTAGCGCTCTCGTGTATCCCCCCCCCCCCAGAAGATTGTGTCGGTCGGATGTAGGTGTGCGTGCGTGAGCGCACGCAGGTGAGTTAAAGGTGAAAGACGTGAAACGCGCACGCGGGAGAATGCCGAGGCGAAGCGAGAGAACGCGTTTTCTCGGATTTGTATCTCGACGAGGGAACAATCGGCTTCGTCTGAGAAGGTAATTAAGAGAACACAACGGCAACGATTAAACGATTCCTCGCCGAATTGAGCGAGACGAATTAATTCCGCTGTCGATCGGAAATCGAAGATAAACGATTGAACATGATACGCCGCTAAGATCGAAACCTATTTAGCGTGCTCGAGTGATAATTCTTCGCGTGATAATCCTTACGAATCCGATTCGATGCGATTTTTCGATTATATATTTCGCATACGCGATCATTCGTATCCAATTTGAAATATTTCCCACAATTTATTATCATATTATACGCCGAGGTCGTGAAGATAATTTGTGATTATAAGCATTAAATTTTCATAATATTCTGTAATACGTCTTTTCCGTACTTTACTGAAAGAGAAGCAGTTTGTTATATATGTGAATAGTTTGAAACAAAATTCGCAGAATTAGGATTCGAAGAATCAGACAGCGAAGTCAAGTCTTTGTTGTAAAGAATATTCCAGTCTTAGCACGCGATCTTTTAACCATCCGAGATTGGTGAATTACGCGCGCTATCTTTTATATATATATATATATATATATATATATGTATTCTGCACAGAGAATAAAAAATGGAAAATATATAATCAATAAAATATCTACAAAAAGACGTTTCGTGTGAAAGTAATATATTTGTATTTGTACTTCGTTGAACATCATAGCCCGTCGATTATACGGCACGGAATTGTGCAATTTTCCATAATGGAGGCACGCATGTGAAAACGAGACCTTATTTGCGCGGTAAATATGCAAGTAAATACGTTGGAGAGTATTGCCGCTTAGAGAAGGCGGACGGATGTAGCCGAGGGCACTGACTGGAAGCACCGAACGTCAAATTACAAAGCACCTGCTTTTCAAAACGACTTTATTTCAGTCGTATCGTGTAGGCATTTCGATTCTGCGGCTCCTCTTCTCGGTAACATCCATAGTTGATTCGAGAATCCCGCGTGATTATATCCGAGATTAATCCTCTGATGCGTTGGAATCTCGTCAGATGCGTCCAAGTCGACTTCGTATAACGGTTAAAGATTACGATATAATATAGATGATAATACAAACGAGACTAATATATATATATATATATATATATATATATATATATAACAAGCCGCTTTCCTTTCATCGTTATTTATTAATGAATGATTCTCTTTTTGATTTGAATTTTTTAGTCAAAAAATTTCAAAAATTATTGCTTGTCACAACTTCCCAATTTTTAGCTTTATTTCTAATTATGATTTTCATTTCTCGTATAGATTTTGTTCAATCTAACGCAAAATTACCCGCGCTAGATATGCAGTCTTATTGCATTAGAAGAGCAATTTAAACAAACATGGTGTTTTATATGTCAATTATTCACGTAATATAGATTTGAAATTTTGCTTTACCCTTTTGAATGATACGAACAATAACAAAAATAATGGGGTTCTATTTCTTTTCCAAGATATTAGTAGAAATGTCTGGACAGCGTCAATTTATATTTGATGACATGTTATTGCTGATTAGAAACCCCGCAACGCATGATTCTTGGTGTACAGTATCATTTTTGCGTCACGTGCACTAAACATCACGCCTAAACCGGCAGTTACTCGAAATATTCGCATGCTACGATGTAGCTACACGATGCATCGAACGTGAACATAAATTCATCATTGTTCTAACAAGCGCAATCTCGTGCTCAGTCGCGATTAACAGCTAACGGTGAATATTCTTGTCAAAACTGCAGATTTTGTCGACATCGCGAGGATATAGCGCTTAATCGTGTATTAATTCCGCTGGCACGATTTGCTCTGGTCACTTACCTGCCAACCGGTTTATCTTCCGCTTATCTTTCGTTTAAAAAAGCATTGGGACATTGAATACCTAGTATTTTATCAGCGTGCAAAAGTAGAGGAGAACGCGCCGCGCTGCTGATCGATTCGCGACGCTTGATTCGTCGATTCGCGTGTCGATTGTCTTAACAGGAACGCAAAGTGTGGCGACAAAGGAGCAAATGGAACGTTGCCGAGTAAGAAATCGATTGCATCCGGAACCGGTCCCCGATACATCCGCCGCTTAAATAACGCTCTTGCCGGACGCTTACCCGATCTTTTTAATTCTTCTTGTACGAACAAAGCTTAAAACTGAGCACCGTGAAACATTGTCTTGAAAAAAACTTTCGAGTCACGACGACAGTGACAAAAAATTGCACAGTCTTTTTATCTCTTCTGTGATCCGCTCGTTTTATTTCTAATTTTTTTTTTTTTTTTTTTTTTTTTAGTACAAGAATACAACTTCTATTATCCTTGTTGTGGACAAAGTTAAATTATAAATATTATGCAAAAGTTCTTCTGTCACACGCAGAATAAACGCACATCGGTGAAATTGTCTATTTTAAACTTCATCTCGTCATTCGTTTCGAAAGAAACATTTCTTAAATATAATCCGAAGGCACTGTGTTCTCGTTGATCGCCGCGAGTCTATATTGCGGCGCGTCCAGATTTTGCGGATTCAGGTGTAGGTTCGTCGTCGTCGTCGTCGTCGTCGTCGTCGTCGTCGTTGTCGTCGTCGTCGTCGTCGTCGTCGTCGCGGACGACATTGTAGTAGCCGGCATCTGTTGATTTACCGAGTTTGAGCTGAGATCGCTATAGTAGGCACTGCTGGGAGCGCTGCTCAACGTCGGTCCATCCGGTTCAGCGTCGCTTCCGGTATACGCCGTATTTTGATACGAAGGATGTTCGCTATTCCTGCTACCGATCCTCAATTCCTGATGATGATGATGATGGTTGTGATGATGGTGATGATGATGGTGCTGATGCTGACCCGGCGGCACCGGCGTCGACGGCCCGTTCTCGTACATCTCATAGTCCGGCTCTTGTATCCTGAAAGTAGCCGATAACGAGGCTCTCAATAACCGGTCATTCGACCGGAATGTGCTATTAACATATGCATCGACCGTATCGATAACTGCCGATTACGCGGCGACGCGTGTTGGATTTGCGCGTTGTTACAACGCATAATTAGCTGCCTTTAAAAGGCGTTGCCAGAATAAAACATTGAACTCGTTATCGATCTAGGACCTAGGAAGTCAGGAGACGATAGATTATTTACGTATCATTATCGCCCAAAGTAATCATTATTTTTACCATCGTTACAAATTTGATAATTGACTCAAGAATAATTAATAAATAGCAAACATTTCGATATTTTCATCAACAGCAATTGGATTTTGCGATGATTATCAAATTGTTAATGTAAATATGTCTAGAGCAATGAAAAACAATATAATGTCTCTAAAACAATAATTTTTGTACAATATTAACTCTCGAAGGAAGAATAGCTCTCATAAAATTGAATTGTATTCGACATACCTTTTACTGTGCCGAGTGCGAAGTGTATCAGTTTGTAGCGATCCGTCGCTGCCTCCGTAATGACGATGTAACCTGGCCGCGTCCAGTTCGTGATATTCGTCGTCCTGGCCGCCGGAAGTCGTACCATACGTTGAGCTTCCTCTCATTTGTAATTGTAGATCGCTTGCGTAGCTCGCGGCTTGAGAGTCCAGTTCCGCGTACAGAGCCTCGTCGGTCTGCATGTGGGTGTAGTGATTCTCGACCGGAAGATTCATCGCCCGTCGATGCTGAGGGAGAGAGAGAGGGGTCGTGACGACCCCCGGGGTACCGCCGCCTCGTCTAGAGCCCAACCACGACCATACGTTGTGTCCTAAAGTTTGATTTCATTAACAATTTCTGATTCATGATCATTAGTATATTTTTTTTATATAAGCAGACAATATGCAAATAATGAAAAAAAAAAAAAAACGCTTTGTAGATAGATAAAAAGGACTTAAGTCCTGTGTTTTGCAAACGGTTTTATTCTATTAATTAATTGAATTAACTTTTTTCAATTATTCGTATTCTATATTCATAATTCATATATTCATAAATATATATTCCCGCTGAAAATATTTTAATTAAATGTAATTATTAAAGGTGTATATCCGAGTCATTTCTACTTTCATTTTCTTCCAATGATTTTTGCAAGATTTTTCTCCATGTGTACGATATTCCTCTTAGCATTATCTTATCGCAAGATTGTACAAGCTCGTTTCGTAACATCGTGAAAGATCTCGCGGAGCTATCGACTAGTTGAAAACGCCGACAAGAACAAGTTGCGAGATCCGGTTCTGTAAGCGCTCGATTTTCTTTTCAACGAGCGAAATGAGACGTACAATCGACGAGGACACGCTACCGCGTACGCGATCATAACAACACGTTGTAATGTGTTAAGAACACAGGAGTAACGAGCGGTCATTTCTCAGCGATCTCTTCCTGACAGCGCGTATACGAATATGCATAAGAAGCAAGTGTCGGGACAAGCAAGCGTTTCACAGGATGTAACACTCACCGGGGCTAGGCGCTACGTCATGATAAGGCGGTAATTTGTCTAATTCGAGAGGTGGCCGATCGGGTATGACGGCCACCCCGCCGCCGGTACCACCCGACCCTGCGGGTCCACCGACATCGGGTACGCTCGAATCTTCCACGCCGACGCCGCAGCAGTTTGCTGAAACAAAAAGCGAAAAGGGGCTCTCAT
Organism: Polyergus mexicanus; assembly: GCF_030449975.1. NCBI lineage: Eukaryota > Metazoa > Arthropoda > Insecta > Hymenoptera > Formicidae > Polyergus > Polyergus mexicanus. Next base: position 9,735 of record NW_027223604.1, read on the forward strand.
ACCGCGCACGGTTCCTTGTTCCGGAAAAATTCGTTGGCGCGTCAAAACGAAAGTCGATGCTAGGATTTTGTTAGCTCGCGTTTCTCTTAGAAGAAGCATCATGGTTCAACGACTAGAGGAATCCGTTTGAATCTGCACGGGGATGTGTGTGTTTCTCGCGCAGAAGCATATGAAGTGCCAGGTGAGATCGGTCCCGAATCCCGATACGTTACGGCCGCGTATACATATGTATTATATATTGTACATCTTTACGTAGATATAAATACTGCCCCTGTATATATGGATGGCGACCCGGATCACCGCATTATGACATATGTATGTTCATGTATGAAAAAACCGGCTGTTTTCTGTATAGGCTTCATTGTGAGCCTGTCATCAGCAGCGTCACACGGGCTCTCATAGAATCGCGTCGAGGGTTAGAACCAACGAGGGTGAGGCGGGTAATGGAATATATAGGGGAGAGAGAGAGAGAGAGAGAGAGGAAAAAGAGGGCAAGAGGCGGAGAATGGAAGAGGAGCGGAATAAGATCTCGGAATTTATAGATCAGAAACACCGCCGCGACGATAAGTAGGCTCATGAGAATGCCGCGGAAGAAAAAAAATGAGATTATGGGAATCTCGTGAGCCTTTTTTACTTATTCCATTCTTGCCACGAAGGCGTCCTCACATCCTACGCACGCGTGTCTCCTTCCTCCTTCGTCGGGCTCGAAGTGCTCACCTGTCCTGAAAACCGTGTCACTGTCGTTTGCCGGGAAACAGAGAAACTGGTTCTCGTTTATCGCGTTGCTCTTTCGTAGTGCGTTTTAACGCATTTAAGTCGTTCGTCGCAAGAGAGAACATTATTTTATTTATACTTCTCCGAAAAAGACACCGCGATCGCGATAATATGCGATTTGTAATGAAACGGTTAATAGATGCGTTAGAGATGCGTCAAAGTTCTCGGTCAAAGTTCATTTTTTGTCTTACTTGTTTGGAATGTCTGTCATATTTATAAAGAGTGTGCGTTTTGTATAATTTTTTTTGAATGTTTTCTGATTTAGACAGATATCTCGTTTCCGAAATAAAAATCATTTTCTCATTATTTAAACACGACGAACATTATGTATTAAACATTATATTAATATTATATTAATAATGATTGTATTTCTCTATTTATTATTTTTTGACACATACATATTTTTTAGAATTTTTTTGAATACATTTTAATAGTAAATTTATTTATCTAATTAATCACGTATGATTCGTGCATTATTTATCTAATCGCATAAATAATTCAACGAGTTTGTTGTAATTGACTTCATATAAAATTCTGATTTATATGTCAAACGAATTTTGCATCTGATTGTGCAATAGATATAAAAATGTAGTGTCAAATGCACGTTGCGCTGCAAGCACATCATGATTTCTTAACGTATTTTACATCAAGATTGGTCCGAAATATCGTTCCAGTTGATGCACGATAAACCATTTAACAAATTCGATTCACCTTTTCTACTCGACTTCCCGATCGTTATTGTATTCGCAGGATCGCACAGCGATCGTATGCGAATAGCCGTCCATTAACGCGCTGCTCGCCCTGCGGCATTCAAAGCAATCTACGCGCACGGAAGGATGTACTATATTAACGAATTTTTATTAATTTATTTTTTGTTTGGAGGAATATTCAATTAAGCGTAATTTTATAAAATATCGATATAATGAATTTTATGTTTTATAAGCTCTTCAGGTAAATTTTCAATTAGGATTTCTATTGATTCAAGAATTACGGGGACTCGATAGATTTTACAGCATTAAGGTTACATGCGAAATGTTAGATACTCTTAAAATTGAAAATATTTCTGGAACATTCTATTTGATATCTTGTAAAGATGTAATATCGATGCACTTCGAGGGTTTATAATCTAATTTATCTGGATTTTATTAAAAGTATAAAATCTCTCGATAAATCTATATTGATCAGTCTTTATTATAAAGCATTATAAGCATGTGCAAAAGACGTATTATATTATATAATATATACATATATACTAATTATTTTGAGAAAACAATGTAAGATAAATTTTGGAAAAATCTTTTTCTACATAAAATATATCTTGTCATATATTTTTAATTTTGCTACTGCCAAAAGGAATAAGCGATTTATATAAAAAAAATACGTCAACACCTTATTTCAAGATAAAAATCCACACACACACACACACACACACTATATCATCGAGAAAGTTCCTCTTCTACGTATTATTTATATGATTAACGATTACCATTGTTTCAAACGGTAGGAATAAATCATTGCGTCTTAACATGTAATTGTATCTTGGTTGTTTCGTGCTTCTCTTAGCAATTTTATCCGCTCTAAAACCGGATTAGAGCTCGCCCCTGAGGCGAGAACGACGAAATTGCGCGCTCTTGCTGGCCGTAAATACAAATTGCATCACGGATTATTATACGATCTTATTAGACGATTATTTTGATGCAAGATGAAAATTAGCAATATAATAATTCGTTAACGGAAAATTTTATGCCAGTTTATTTGCGAACTTAATTTGCAAAATTTGTAAATTATCTCTTTATATCTTGTTTATATTTTTCAAGACGCAAACAATACTTTTACGATACGTGAAGAAATTAAAATATTATGGAGGGGATAGTAATAATGCAGAAAATATTAATTAATTTCTTAAAAGTTTGCTTTGATCTTTATAATTTTTTTTAAAGATTTGATAAGTATTATATATTTTAATATGTTTTATATATTGTATTTCACTTCAGTACTAAACTAACAAGAATGTCTTTTTAATTAACGAGCAATAATCGAGCGAGTCTCAAGACTCATTAAGAATCTAAACAAAAATTACGTCGCGAGAACTTTACTGGTATCTGTTAGCGGTTCAAGAGGTTCAATGAAACGAGTGTCGGATAATTAATTCGAGTGACCTCTGCATCCCAGGCGGTAGCATCCTGGCAACTCCTTCCTTTCAGCTCATCGTCTTTTTACATCCCGCCGACTCGCCGCCGCTGTTCGCTCGTCGATCGTATCGTGCCGCGGGTGATTTTAAATCAGAAAGTTAATTAGACGCGTTTCGCTGTCCTTTATGTCGCTCGGCTACGTCCGTCCGTCGCATCGCGTCATTCATTGTCAGCTATCCCTTAAACACGATACGACGGAGAACAAACGACACACGGATGCGCGGTTAATCGCCGTAAAGGGTTTGCATTATGCGAACTAATTAAACTCCAATCGATGCTGACACCCGACGTCACGATGGTGTTGCTCTCCTTTTTTTTCGCGTCGACATGCACGCGCGTACTCGTGTAGTTCCCGGGGCCCGCTTTTCGTTCAAGTCCTTTTACCGTCTGGAACTAACAGAGACAATCGTCGAGACTCTGATGACATCGTAAGTCAACTCTAGATGTATATCGAGATGAGAAAGTTATCCCCTGATAGAAGACATGGTACCTTAAAAGCATGTCCCACGTTCTTAGGTCACGTTTATCGATCTGACTGATTGATTTTATTTTTTTACGAGAACTGTATCATAGAGAGCGAACATGGTTGACGTAATATAGAATATCATAAGGACAATTCTCTCGAAATATGACACACCGCAAAATATATTATACATTTTGAAAGTTAAAATAATTTCCTATATCGCGTATCATTGAATCGTATTATTGTAACATAATTTTCTTAAAAACAATCTTTATTTACGTCACTCTCATCTTTGTCATATTTTTTTACGATTTGAAGTTTACGACATGATAAAACGAGTAACGTTTTCGAAAGTGCCTTTTGTGGGGTCTGTCATAAAAGATATCCGAAAGGGCATTATTGCGAATGTGAATGTCATATATTAACGTATAACGAAGAAAGCGCATAAAAGGGCTCTGCGAGCTGGTAACTCAGTAGGGGACTCGGATAATTGGGAATCGTTTCGAACCTGACCTATCGGCATCGCCACGAACCCGCGCCGCGCCGAACGTGCTATATATGTTAATTCGACATAATTGGAGGGCTAGTTCACATTTCAATAGTAAATCTAGATTTCTCTTTACTCTGACTAGTCTAATCGTAATCCTACTATTTTCTTTACGAATAATTTTTGTAGACCGATTTAAGTTTGGATAATAATTAAAATTTGTCCTCTTTTTTACTTATATACATAAATTATCTATAAAGATTTATAATTCGTCACTTTCGTTAAAAATATGAGCGAAAAAACAATCTAATACAATATAATATAATATAACGTTTGTAAGAAATATTATGCATATTATGATAAAATTTTGCTTACCTCTGCCACCGGCACTTTTTATCCTGTAACAGATAAAAATATTGATATTTTGTGTGTGCATAAGAAATCGTTAGTAATTATTTTATAAATATAATAATACAGTTATAAGTTTTTTTCAAAGATTCATTATTTTAAAATTATGAAAATTATACGAGTACAGTGGTGACATGGTTAAACGTAAATCAGCAATGACTACTCATACATTAGAACTTATTAGAGACGTGTACTAGTAATCATTCAAGTTCTAATCATTCTAAATAATCGCCATTTCTTTGTGGAAATTATAAGTGAAGAAACATGCAGAGAGATTGGCAATGAAGTTTAATAAATCATCTTTCACAAAACGAATATCCTTTGGAAAGGAGGATGAGAAAGATCGCGATTACAAAAATTCTTCTCGTTTCCTGTCTCCGCAGGAATTTTAATCAAGATCCAATGCAGTTATAATTCTTTCGTAATGGTGCATGTGTACCATTTCTTCGCTCTTCTGCTCTTTCTAAATTCCATTAGTCTATTACTTGCCGGATTTGTATCGAATCGCCCTAGTTAGCGACTGTTTCATTCTCGTTCTTAACATCGATCGCCTCATCCCATTACGTATCACCGGTAGGTGGTAATTTAAGAAACATTTCGATCAAACGGCTGCAAGATGAAACCGTAATCAACTCGCGAATCTGCCGGTGCGGTGATCCGTATCGAATTGTTTCACCGCTTCTTCGCGAGACGTTCGAAAGAAGCATTCTTGCGGAAATTGAAATAGGTAGCGTTTATATACGAGAATTTCAATTTAGTGAAGCATTAAGATCAATTAATTTTCTTCAAAAATTTGGGAAGAAAAGTTTTCGATAATCGATTCTCTATGCTGTACAGAGAAATCTTTCATTGTTGTTGTTGTTGTTTTTTTTTTTTTCCTATCGCTTACTTTAATGAAAAAATGTACAAGTATATTTATGAAACGGAGATGATACTAACCTTCGACAATGAAGGAGGGTCATCATCACCACAGCCCCGATACCGGCTGATACTAAGGATACTATCACTAGAGTCAGCACCCATCCAAGTTCTCCAGGAGCTTCTGTAAAAAATCAGAAATTAGAGGTTCAATATTATAAATAAATTAAGGACATTTAAAATATGTGACATGATAAAATATGTAAAATTTCTTAAGTCAGAATTTTGGCGTTACAAAAATTAATTAGTATTTTATTCATTTTATTAATATACAAACACAATTTATTTAAAATTAGGCACAGTACTCTGCGTTGATACCACTGCTT
>NW_027223605.1:0-15085 GCF_030449975.1 Polyergus mexicanus
ATGATTCACTCTGTATGTATATATTACACACACCATATGTGTGTATATATACAGGATGTCCCAGATCATTTGGGAAAATACTTGCAGATAGAGCGGACCAAACTGAGTCGGAAAGTCCTGTATCATTTTTTTTTATAACGCTTAATAAAGAAATTATTATTGAGTAAAGTCTGGCTAATCAGCGCCGATCTTTAGCCGGGCACACATCGGTGAGCCGCGCGCCTGATAGTATGCGGGGAGCGTATACTTCACGACACGCGGCTCACCGACGTGCGCCTGATTAAAGATGACCAGACTTTACTCAATAATTCCTTTATTAACCATTATAAAAAAAAAGGAAAGATGACTTTTCGACTCAGTTTGGTCTGGTCTATCTGCACACGAGTATTGTCCCAAATGATCTGGGACACCCTGTATATATATATGTATGCGCGTGTGTGTGTGTAATATATACATACAGAGTGGATCATAATTCAGGCCCATGAATTACATAGCGCTATTTCTGCATGTAAAAAAATTAGTCAAAAATCGTTTTTTGGGTGAGCATATGCCTGTAAACTGCTTCTTATCGAATAGTGTGGGTCTGCGTGATTATATTCAATTCGGCGCACGGTTGCGAACGTATGCCTGTCTAAAGAACGGCACTGATAAAGTAACATTTATTTAATAATTCCTCTTTTATTAAACATCATAGAAAAAAATTAATTTAACACTTTTGGACTCTTTTTTTCATTAAGAAATAATGCTACATAATTCGTATAAGCGAATATGATACATCTTGTGTGTGTGTGTGTGTATATATATATAATTTTATAGGAAAGAGCAGCGTAAAACTGAAGGAAAAGCTGTTGATGAACATCCTAGTTCCACTGAACATTCCATTAATACCAATGTAGAAGTGGCAGTTAGCGCAATAACAACATCAGACATTTCTAGCACTGAAACTGCCGTCTCGGGAGATGCATCACTTGTAACTTCTTCTATTACATCAACAAATATAACAAATACAGATCGTGATTATGTTGCGATGGAAACGAAACCACAACTTACTCCAATAACTATGGTGAAAAAAACATCCACTATTGGAGGAAAACCGGTTGCTATAGTTAAAACGAATGCCACACAAAGTCTCCTACAATCAAATCAACATAATTTTCCACATCATCAAATTCAAGTATCTACATCCGCTGGTCTGCAAACTATTCGTCTGGCCGGACATTCTGTGTTGCAATCTGCGCAACAACCTATTTCTGCTAGTAGTAGTTCTAATGTAACGAACGGAACTACAACGAATTTGACGACAATATTGCCATGTACAAAAATGCAAAATCAGCAACAGCAACCAACTATAGTAACGAATCAAGCAGGGAAAAGTATTTTACAAACTACTAATATGAAACAACAACAATCGCAACAACAACCACATGTCTTACCAGGCAAAACTCTCTTAGCATCACAAATTAAATTAGTTAGTTCAAGTCAAATTAAATCATTACTCACAGGCCATAGTCTTCAGGGTCAGACTATATTTATCAAACAATCCTCATCATCAAATAATCAATCACAACAACAATTACAACAACAGCAACAACAACAAAAGGTATCTTTACAAATAAGTTACACTATCATGTTAATTGATCTTATTTTAATTTTATTTTAATATCAGCAACAACAGCAGCAACTTCAACAACAGCGTGCTGTCTCTAGTCAACAGCAACCTATACAGCAGACTCCGGGAATGCAACGTATAATTGCGCAAATCGGAGGAAAACCGATTGCCGTGCAAATACAACAATCACCCCATCAACAACAGCAGCAACAGAAAATACTGGCGAAAGTTTTAACAAACAGCAGTGGAGGACAGATTATCTCCGTCGAAAGTTTGCTCACTCAGAAAGGATTGAAATTGGCTACTACTGGTCATGCAAATCAACTTAATAGACAGGGCAAACAAGTTATACAAGCTCAATACCAGGTAAACACATTTTACATACTATACACATACGCGCGCGCTTTTTTATATAAAATATTTTTCTATAAAACATATTTTAGAATTAATTTACAGTTGATTTTTAAAGGCTTATCTTCTTTGAGTGCATGTGCGTGCACATGCATGCATATGTATAAATATCTTTACAAAAAATATTTAAAATAAGTTGCCAAATTCAAGCACTTGTGTAAAAATTGTTAAAGTGATTCTTTAATGTACATTTTATTTTTCCAAAACATAGTTGTATAAACAAGTATTGTTTTAATGTATACATTATTGTTTAAATCTATCTTTTCTATAAAAATAATATGAAAAAAGTGCATCAATTGGGATTAAAAATTAGACACATTATAAAGTTTAATTCTTTTATTATACATACATATTATATATTTTAATATTAAAATTGTTATATTTAATAACGCATAATACGATTGTACATTTTACTAACAATAAGATATTTGTATACATTGTATATGTGTATTTTTTAATATAGATATACAGAGTGTCATAATATGTGATAATAATCATATCTCGCGTGCAGGTAGAGCAAGTGAAATCAAGGAGAAAAATTCTTTATTATTTTGCTTTATTATTTCAATTAATTAACAAAGATCGTCCAATTTGTGCGGGTATAAATGCAGTGAAAAGGGATAGCCTAGATTGATATGTAATTACTAGGACTCGAGAATCCAGCGTTATGTACTGCTTATGTACGTAACCGTTGTTTTTTGTAAAGCGTTTCACTCAAAACTTTGTCGCGCATCTAGCAACCACATGCTTTTTCACCGCGCACTTATACTCGCGCGAATTGGTCGTTTTTTTAATAAATTTCTCAATAATTAGTACAAAAATCGCAAAATGATAAAGGAGTTCTCCTTGGTTTCACTTGCTCTACCTGCACGCAAAAGATGATACGATTATTATTGGACACCCTGTATATACAACTCATAAACATAGGGCGTGTTTAGGAGACACAACCGTTGAGCATCGTCTTGTAAACACGATGATTTATTGGTTCTAGAAATAAGAACCAATCACGTTCGAGTGCTACTCAACGGTTGTCTCTCCTGGGCGTACCCATAACTACAAGATATTTTCAAAAAAAGTATTTCTCGAAGCATAAATCAAACTGAATTCTATTGTGAGCTTAGAATAGTTGCTTACAAAAGCTATTTGTGTTAACGCACGGAGAGATATGTATAATTTTTTTATGACAATGTGAATACTTCGACACAATAAAAGTTGTAGCGTTGTTCGAAACGAATATAACGATGTATGATTTAATGTAAATATTTTGCACATTATACGAGTTTTTTATCAGCTTAAGCTTAAAATATCGCGGACGACGTCTCTTTTCATTTTTGACCCTACGATATGGTCAATTTCCGATTCGAGTATTATGATCAAATGACAACATGACATACATCAATCTCTAACGCATGAGTCAGAAGTTGATCATATCGCAGGACCGAAAATGAAAAGATGGACGTCGCTCGCGATATTTTAAGCCGATAAAACTTGTATAATATATAAAATATATAAAATAAAAAATATATAAATATATAAAATATAAAATTTTTAATTATACATCATTATATTCGTTTTAAATAGCGCTGTAACTTTTATTGTGTCGAAATAGTCACATTGTCATAAAAAACATATGCATACCTCTCCGTTTCTTAATGCAGATAGCTTTAAAGAACTACTATGCTCACAATAGAATTCAATTTGAATCATTTTGATATATATTTGTTATGATCTATCTCTTTTAGTTGAAAAGATAAAAGTGGCCACTTTTGGTGGGACACCCTGTATATGAGTTGTATTTACATACAAGCATATTAAAAAATATATATATAAATGTTCACTAAAATACACAATTATATCATGCGTTATTACATAATAATCAACATTAAAAAACATAGTATAAAAGAATTAAATTCCATAGTATATAATTTTTATTCTGAATAAAACAAATCCAAGCTATCGGTTAAGCCTATTAATAACTCGATTGGCCTAGCCATCATTGAGATCCGATAATCTAAGGTATTCGCAACTGAGCGGTTTGCGTATAGAGATATGGTCTGCCTTGCAATTGCTACGCGTGACTTTTTTTAGATGCGCGATTTACCGGAAATAAGTTGGCGCTGGAAGTTCATATTTTTTAATAATTAATAGCTCAAACTTGCTCTTTAATTGCTCCGTCAGAATCCACAATTGCTCCCCTTTTAAAATTAATAGTTTTTGAAATATTTACAAAAAACGTAAAATTTATTATTTTTACTCAAAAACATATTTCCAATAGTTTTCTGCAACTATATCCAGTATGAAACGATTGCTCTTTAATTACTTCATATTGCTCCATCATTATTTTCATGATTTATTGCATTTTTTATCGAAAATTAACAAATTAATCGTTTCCAAAGCGACGCCATTGCCACCTATCGGAACTATATAGCTCAACCAACGGCGAGAATATTCAAATATAATATAGCAGCTCTATTGTTTATAACTATATCTCAAAGAGTTTAAACAACGTTCTTTATTGATTTTTTGGTAGAATAATTGCACCTCGCTTGCTCTATTATGATATTCGCGATCGCTCCACTTGTATAATTAATTTTTTATGATATAACAAAAAAACTAATCATTTTCTTGTAGAAATATATTTTTTGTAGTCTACTGCTCAAGTATATCCAACATAAAATGATTGTTCCTTAATTGCTTCATATTTAAGATCTTCTTAAGTCCGTATCAGACTACGCATTGAAGATTAAGATTCAAGATTCAAAATTGAAATTTGATCAATCAGGATAAAAGGAACTAAAACTTTTTTGTCCTGATTGATCAAATTTCAATCTCAATGCATAAATCTGATACGGGCTTAAGGCATTTGCTAGTCCTTGAGCAATGCATATAGTTTTTGATGTTATACTGCGTACTTTTTTAAAGTAATTAACATTAAATTTGTCGGGCGTAGCGATTGGCTATCGAATAGAGAATTTCTAGAGTCTCTATCGAAATTCTAAGAATTCTCCATCTGATTGCCAATTGATATATCCGACACACAAACATTTTGTCGTATGAATATAATATCAGTCTTAAAGCTCGAATCAGACATTCAAGATTGAGATCGAAGATTGAAGATTGAAATTTGATCAATCAAGATAAAGAAATTTTAGTTCCTCTCTCTCTCTCTCTCTCTCTCTCTTTTATTCTAATTAGTCAAATTCAAATCTTTAATCTTTAATTTTCAATCTATAGTCTGATATGGACTTAAGACCATTGCACGTAAAAAAAGTTTTAGTCATAATTGTAAGGCCGTAATCAAATCGACCAATCACAGTTCAAACATTCATATTACATTTTAGAATGCTTGATTGTGATTGGTTGATTTGCTAACGGCCTTACGATTACGACTAAAACTTTTGAACGTGCAATGGCCTTAATGTGTTGAAACATGTTTGGCCCTGTCTAAGGACGGCAACGAACAACACGTAAAGCTAAGTATCAGACTAGGGATTGAAAATGAAAAACTCAAGATTAAAGATTGGAATTTGACTAATCAGAACAAAAAGGATTAAAATTTCTTTGTTCTGATTGGTCAAATTTCAATCTTGAATCTTGAATCTCAATCTTCAATGCATAGTCTGATATGGGCTTAAGACGACCTTAAATATGAAGCAATTAACGAGCAATCGTTTTATATTGAATATATTTGTAATAGACTACGAAAAAAAGGGTTTTTACAAGAAAATGATTAATTTTTTGCTAATATATCATAAAAAGATTAATTATACAAGTGGAGCGATCGCGAATATCATAATAGAGCAAGCGAGGTGCAATTATTCTACCAAAAAATCAATAAAGAACGTTGTTTAAACTCTTTGAAATATAGTTATAAACAATAGAGCTGCTATATTATATTTGAATATTCTCGCCGTTGGTTGAGCTATATAGTTCCGATAGGCGGCCGATAGGTGGCAATGGCGTCGCTTTGGAAACGATTAATTTGTTAATTTTCGATAAAAAATGCAATAAATCATGAAAATAATGATGGAACAATATGGAGTAATTAAAGAGCAATTGTTTCATGTTGGATATAGTTGCAGAAAACTCTTGGAAATATGTTTTTGAGTAAAAATAATAAATTTTACGTTTCTTGTAAATATTTCAAAAACTATTAATTTTAAAAGGGGAGCAATTGTGGATTCTGACGGAGCAATTAAGGAGCAATCGTTTGAGCTATTATTTATTAAAAAATATGCACTTCCATCATCAACTTATTTCCGGTGCGCGATTTAGCTCCAGACACTACCGTATCTTCCGATGATAAATATATTTATTAACAAAAACAAAACAATTTTAATAATAATTAAAAAACTGCAATATTAAGCAACAGAGTGTGAAAGATATAATGTTGTAATAACATATTATTATACTAACAACGAAAATAATATTAATAGTAAATAAATGAGAAAAATACCGTGATCAATCAAATTTAATTAGATTTAATATATTAAGATTCGAATTATATATTAATCTTTAAAAAAATATTATTAAGAAGTCAAATATATTGATAACAAATGTTGGCTCTAAAAACAATTATATTTGATATTTCTTGTTATTGAAGATAGAAAGATATTAAATAGAGAATTTTATTATCAAGAATTAGGAAATTAAAATTAAACAAGAAATTATATCATCTATATATATTTGGTATCACCTATATATATGTTGTATAAATTTGATAATACTTTTTTTATAATGCATGTATTTATAGGTGGTATCACAAGCGCAAGCATCTTCTAGTCCATCAAAAATAATAACAGTGACACAACATCAGCAATCTCCACCTCAACAACCTCAGACTCTTCGCATGGTCACTGCTCAACTTGCTGGAAAACCTATTGTTTTAGCTAGCGGTAACAAGAACGTCGGCGTTGCAGTGAACACTAGTGGTGGAAATGTAGTATTAGGAAAGCAATCAACTTCTCAGCCACAGCAACAGCAACAACAACAACAAACGCAACAACCGATTATCTTGCCAAGTCAGTTGCTTAATATCAAAACATTGCATGGACTCAAAGTAATTCCTACTCCAACCGGGCTGAAAGCCACGAGTGGTGCTGTATACGCACGAGTTATTGCTCCTACGACAATAGCCTCCACACAAGCTATGTCCAATCAGCAACAGACTCTTCAAACGCAATCGCCGAGGAATACTTCGTACAACACACCTTGATAGGATTGATGTTCATACTTATATAAACTAATTAACGCTGTTTTTTTTTACTGTTTGTATGTTATGCAATCACATATTTTAAATTGAAAACGCTTTAAAGGATCCCATTATTATACATATTCAATAAATATAATATTGTGTGATTACATATTGCACTTTAGTTTGATAACTATATTATGTAATATCCATAAGATTGAACATAATAAAAAGGAATATATAACAAAAATATATACTAGTAAAGATTAGTGTTTATAAATTATTAATTAGTTAAATCAATCAATTTAATATCAAATAAATCAATGTTAGTAAAACTGACTTTTGTAGTATTCACACACACATACACATATTAAGTGATCTTCGATTGTAATGTCAGAAGCAACAAAAATAATGCAAACAATTTGCGCAACTCACACACACTCACACAGATAAATCATTTTTCCAGATACTTGTTCAAATACAATAAATATATAAACAGATCTTGCTTTTTTATAATTATCTGATATATGTTTGTAATTTGATTTTTAATAAATTAAATGATTCATTTTGCATGTATATGAACTATATGTATGTGTGTCCAGTTGGCATTTGTATGCATTCAATGGATGCTTTCCATTTACGGTACGTACCCAGTCAGCCAGGTCTGTTCTAACAGATATTGCCAAGTGCTTGCTACAAATTATTGTCAGCAAAAAGGCTACAAATTTGGTACAAGAGTTGTTATTACCGATTAAGCTGGCAGATTGCCGGCAAGAATCAAGCAAAGCTTGCTAACATAACTACACAGCAAATTGGCGGCAGAAACCGAGCAAAGCTTGCTGACATGACTGACATCAGATTGTCGGCAAAAACTGAGCAAGATCTAGAGTGCGCAATCTGATGGCAAATTGGCAGCAAATACCGAACAAAATCTGCAGCTTATTACAAAGTATTATAAAATAGTTCAGTCGCTTATCGCTATGCGGCGCGTTATTCATTATCTATACCCGTATTCAAATTCTTGTCATGAGTGTATATAAAGCCTACAAAATGCTAATAATATTATAATATATATATTTCTATCAGTTCAATTTTTGACATAATTCTTATACAGGAAATTCAGATATTGAATTGATTTTTGGCAAATCGGACAGATAATTGTTCGATTTTCACTTATTCAAACAATTTCTGTCCAAAAAGATCTTTAATTTTATAAATTAAGTTATTTGAATTTACCTATATGTTTTAACATATTAATATATGATTTTATATAATATGTCTAATTATCTAATGGTCATTTTATGACCAAAACTTATCATCATTTTGTTACTTAGGGTTAAGGCTTTAAATCTATTTAAATATATACTTTTATATGAATGGCCAAAAGCTGCAGAATTTGTTCGGTTTTTGCTGACTATCTGCTATCAGATTGTCTTGCGCAGATCTTGCTCGATTTTTGCCATCAATTTGACATCAAATCATGTCAAGCTTTGCTCGGTTTTTGCCGTCAATTTGCTGTCAGGTTATGTCAACAAGCTTTGTCACCAAAACACAAGCTTAATGCGGACACAGATGGCACTGGATTTGTTACCAAGTTTTGAGCGAATTTGATGCCAATTTGGCAACAATTTGTTATCAAATTGCTTACTGGGGTATTGCGGAACGATAGCGGAACCAATCACGAGTCATTATTTCAAATGATTCGCGTCTGGGACTTCGTACGGTCAAGAGCTCTGTGGTTTCCCTCATAACCTTCTTACGACTGCATAGTGTGCTGGAATTTTTTCTCGCGGGTTATTTAATTCCTTTTGTTCTCTTTAGCTTTTGCAATTGTGTTATCTTATTATTTAAATTATCTTTTTCTTTTATATTTTGTGTTTGATATGCAGGAGGTTCACAGGCCTCCTGCACATCCGAGTCGGGAAAAAGTGAACATCACGGGTGACGACATATTTCAGTTTCTCTTGATGAATGGAATTTCTTTGAGAATCCACGTATTCGTTCAAGATCGAGATCTCCTCTTCGGGGTGATCAAGATTCTGTTTGCGCTTTTAAAGATTATAAAGATTTTCTCAATACTGAAAGTAAGGATATCAGCCCATCTAAGATGCCTAGCAATAAAGGTAAACGTAAATGCAAAGAGAAATTATTAATTAACAATATTGAAGGAATCTCAGATTTCTCTCCCCTTTTTAATCGTTTCCGTTCCGTCTCTTTAGACTCTATATCATCTACTAAAATTAATGATAATTCCAATAACTCTAAGTCCCATATCAGACTACGCATTGAAAATTGAAGATTGAAGATCAAAGATTGGAATTTGACTAATCAGGATAAAAAGAACTAAAATTTCTTTATTTCTTATTCTTATATTATTCTGATTGGTCAAATTTCAATCTTGAATCTTCAACCTCAATATTCAATGCATAGTCTGATACGGACTTAAGTCATCGTCTTTGAATAAAAATTCTCAAATTGCATTTGATATGCCTATCATTGATATGTCGTTTGATGACTCTCCAAAGCATGATAGAGGGAAAAAACATATTAATAACGAAAGCTTAGAGTCTGTTTCAAAAATCCCCTCTGCCCCTCTTCCTCCGTCTAAAAAAAGCAGAATAACCGAAAACAGTTACCGACACAAATACCTTCCCCCTTATATTGTGCATATTCAGCATGATGACCCTAATAATAGCGGCCCTATCCATCCTATGATGATTAGCAAACTTATTAATAATCTAATTAAAAAAGATATCAAATAAAAAAAATGAAATAAAAAAGATAAGGTAAAAACAAAATCCTTGTTGAATTCAACTCTCCAGATTCAGCTAATAATGTTATTGATTACCCAGTTTTAAAAGATAAACATCTCACGGCATTTATCCCTTCATTCCGTGTTATGCGCGTTGAGATTATCAGAGATATTCCTACGGACATTGAAATTGATGATTTTGCTTCTTTTTTAGAAACTTCGGCTAAAATTTTGTCTATTCAACGTCTTAATCGCAAAATTAAAATTGAAGGTGAAACTAAATTCGTGCCGTGTAAGACGATTCTTGTTAAATTTGAGGGTCAACTTCTACCATCTGTAGTATCTCTTTTTAAAATTAGACTTCCAATCCATCCTTTTATTCCGTGTACAATTATGTTATAACTACTACCGATTTGGACACATTAGTACTAACTGTGAAGGAAAACCTAGATACCTTCGTTGCGGCGATACTAAACATAACTCCAATGAAGAATGTCCGCGTATACAACAAACTCCTATCTGTTGTAATTGTGGTGGCGAGCATCTTCTTACTCTCTCCATCTGCCCTTCTTACATTAAGCAGAAACAAATTAATACTCTTGCTTCTATTGAAAATATTCCTCTTATAGAAGCGCGTGCAAGAGTTAGCAATGGTGTTCCTTTACGTGCCACTAATAAGCTACCTCAAAAGGATTTTCCTTTTTTACCTCATCGCAATCATGATAGCTTTCATCCGTCTTCATTCCCTTATAATAAAACTCATGCTAATTCGCCTCCGTTTTTTAGCGATTCTAATCCTTATGATATTGTCTCGTCGATGTCCAACCAAGATGACTGCAGCAACCCTCTCCCTTCATCCTACACAGAAACCTTGAGAAGACCTTCTAGAGTTCATCATATTAATAATGCAAACCCAAATCGGAAAGATGGTAATAATCATGAATCTTTACCGGGATCTTCTCTTCGTCAAAATAATTCCACCCGTCATATAATATCTCGCAATTCAGGACATCAACCAAGTTTTAGAAATATCCATAATTCCTATCTTTATTCTCCTAATGGTAGGTATGAAAATTTTAATTTTTATCCTCAGTATATACATAGCTTTGAAAACTCTTCTTTTTCGCATTTAACTTCTTCTCCTTCTTCCCCTTTTTCTCACCCATACGGCTCCTCTCCTCTTGAAAAGTACCCCCCTTTTTACTCTCCATCGTTCAGTTATGGTAATCCCTCTCAAAACTCTTTCCCATCTTTTTTCTCTTCTAACTCATCTGGAGGATGTTTCTCTACGGGGGATTTTCCTAATGCTCAACACAACTCTAACTATGTTACTGTTAATGAACTTCAGTTTGTAAATACTCTTACAGTTATATTAAATCAACTTGCAGGTAGTATTCTTGCTTTGCTCAAGAACTCTCACAATCAGCTTAGTGAAGGACTTCAATACATTTGTAATACTCTTCGAGAATTTAATACAAAATAAATAATGAACTGTGTCTCTGATATGGCTGCCTCTACTGTATTGGGATGTAGTTTTATCTATTGGAACTGCGCAGAGAAGCTCTTAGTAAAAAATCGGAAATTGAAAAAATGACTGAATCTTATGTTATCATATTAGCTGAAACCTGCCTTACTCCTCTCCGTAACTTCCGGATTTGAATGTTTTAGGAATGATTGCACTAAACCAGGTATGAGAGAATTGGCAGTTCTTGTTAAAAATTCTATTATCTTTTCTATACTTGATCTGACTGGACTTTAGGACCAGTCTGTGGAAGCAATTGCTTTGCGTTTGTTCACTCGTCAGGGTGAATTTGCTGTTGTCGGGGCTTATCAACATCCTAATGTTTCTACTTCTTCTCGTTCTATTCGAAATCTTTTTAATCTTATTAATTTATTTAAGCTTTCTTTAATTCTTGGTGATTTTAATGCCCATCACTCTCTTTGGGGAGCCCAAACTCACAATGTTATTGGTAATATAATTGCTGATTTTCTTGATGATTATAATATGATACTTTTAAACCCGAACACTCCAACTTTCTTTTCTCATCCTTTACGCTCTCCCTCATTGACTACGTTTACACGTCACCCCTAGTCGGGTTTAATACATCCGTAGTTCTATGGCTGGCCAATCACAGCTATTTCTCTGAAGAATGGAATGACTGTGATTGGCCAGCCTTAGAACTACGGATGTATTAAACCCGATTAAGGATGCCATGTAACAGAGCTCATTAATAGATCTTGCTGTTGCTTCATCGAGTGCAGCTCCTTTATGCGATTGCAATATTTTTGATGATTCGCTTGGCAGTGATCACTTTCCGGTAAATGTATATTTTAATTGTCTAATTAATATTCAGAGCATCTTTTCACATAAATTTAAAATTTCTAAGAATCAATGGTTGCAAATCTCCATGGAATTGGAACGTGATCCTCAAATTGTTTGTGATTCGGTATTAAATTTGGGGGATAACCATCCTATTGACCAATATAATTATTTCTTTAATTATCTTATAGGTATATTACTTAATAAATATTCTTCTGTTCCCAAAGTATCTCATAATAAAAAATTTCGGCTCTCTAATAGCATTAGGATTGATCCCCCTCCGGCCCTTTGATGGTCTAAAGAGTGTTCGGAGGCTATGAGAAAGAGGAAGCAATTGTGTTTATTGTACAGACATTCTCCCACCGTTGAAAATTATAACTTGTATTGTCAGGAAATTTATAATTGCAGGAAAATTCTAAGGAATACCAAAAGATTAAGCTGGAAATCATTTTGCTCTAGTTTAAATGCTCGAACCCCCACTCCCGATATTTGGAAAATGCTTAAGAAATTTCGCAACCGACGACTTATTTCATACTATGATTCTTTCAATAATATTGGTAATTATGCTAACGGTAATTTAATTATTATGGATACAATTAATCGAATCTGTCCTCCATCTTGCTCTCTTCAGAATGCTTTTGAATCGGATAAAGAAACTTTTTACATTAGTCCACATGCCTGGATGCATTCCTCTTTTGTATATAAAGAGTTTGAAACTGTATTAAATTCGGTTAAATTATCTTCTAATTCAGATCTTGACAAATTTGATTATAGATCTTTAAAGGTCCTTTCATATGAATTAAAAATTCTTCTTCTAAGAATTATTAATAATCTATTTACTGAGTGTAAATTTCCAGCGGAGTGGTTCCATTCTTTGGTTTATCTTATTCCTATTGCTTTTACTTCATGTGTATTTAAATCTTTAGAGAAACTTATTTTTAACAGATTATATTGGTACATTGAGTCGAATAATATTCTTCCAGAATTTCAATATGGTTTCAGAAAGTTTAAATCCTGTCAAAATAATTTAACTATTCTAATTGTTAACATGTTTTCAGGATTCTTAAATAATTGTGTCACAATCGCAATTTTCATAGATGTTAAGGGGGCTTTTGATAATGTTCTTCCACATCTCTTAATTATTAATGATTTAAAAGAGCTTAAACTCCCTCCCAAAATCATTAAATTTATCGAAAATCTTATTTTATTGAGAACGGTGCAATTTGTAGTTTTAGGGCCAGTTTTCTGATCCTCTGTTATCTCGTAAAGGAACACCTCAAGGCTCAGTACTTAGCCTTACCTTGTTTAATTTATATTTTAGGAAAATTTCTTCTTGTTTACACTAAGATACTTCAATTTGCAGATGATATTGTTATTTATTCAACATTGTTAAACATTGACAAAGCGCATAAATCTGTTGAGCTCTCTCTCTATTTAATATTGATTTATTTTTACAATCCAAAGGGCTTGATATTTCTCCACACAAAACGCAAATGATGATATTTTCGCGTCATAATATTCTTCCTACTACATATCCCATTTCTCTTAATAGCTCTATTATTAAACCATCCTTAACTGTGAGGTTTCTAGGTGTACTTTTTGATCCTAAACTTACCGGAAATAATCATATGGATTATATTATTAATAAATCTAAGAAAATTCTTCAAATTATATCAGCCCTACGTGTATGGTGGAGTTCTCATCCTCAACTCCTGCTCACTGTATATCGTTTACTACTTTATAAGAAGCTCCATTGAATATACCTGTCAAATATTTGCCCTTAAAGATACCACTCGTTTTCATAAATTAAAACCTATTCAAAACAAAGCGATACGATTGAATCTTGGATATCGTATTTCTATTCCTATAAATGTTATATTTGCGGAAGCTAAAGAACCTCCATTTGCTTTTCGATTTTGTTACCTTACTTCTAAATTTTTTATTAAAATTTTTTCAATTTCTGATCATCCAGTTGTAAACTGTCTTGAAGTTCTTTCTGATGCTATCATTAATAATCCTAATAACTTTGAATATCTTTCTTCAAATTTTCCGGCACTCGATCTTTTTCGTCAGCTGTCTCCTTATAAGCAGCCTATATATAAATTTATTTTCCTTCCTCAATATCAACACTCCTATCATTTCTCTTATTTTGCCCCTGAAATAATCTATTCTCATCAAGATTTTTTAAATTTGTTGAATCAATTACCTAAACAATACGCTCAAAACCTTTTTATGCAAGCTTTTGATAAATTTACCACGAGATCAGTAGTTTTTTACACGGATGGATCTAAAATGGAAAATGGCGAATATGTTGGTTCTGCCTGTTTCTCCCCCCAACCTGTAATTCAGTTAATAGTTAATGTATAAAATTTCACTTTATGCCTCCATCTTCTCTGCGGAAGCTTGGGCTGTATATAATGCTATTTTACTTTTATTTGATATTTTTCTGATGCAACTATTATCACTGATTCTATGAGTGTTTTAAAGGCGGTTCAGGGAACTATTCCTAAAAAAGGCAATTATTTAATCCCTCTTATTAAGGCAAAACTTAAAATGCCGCGCGATCGACAAATTTATATCCG
Source organism: Polyergus mexicanus (assembly GCF_030449975.1). Classification (NCBI taxonomy): domain Eukaryota; kingdom Metazoa; phylum Arthropoda; class Insecta; order Hymenoptera; family Formicidae; genus Polyergus; species Polyergus mexicanus. The sequence goes on from NW_027223605.1 coordinate 14,866, forward strand.
ATTTATCTGGGTTCCGTCTCATAAGGGAATTCATGGTAATGAAAGAACTGATGAACTTGCCAAATTAGCAATCAAAGAAGATATGACTATTAATTTTAAGATTCCTTTTTCTGATCTCTTTTCTATCCCCAAAAGAAAATTAGATTTTGATTTTGACAAATATTTGGAGCATTGGGCACGATTTAAAGGCGTTGAGTACTCTGCGTTGATACCACTGCTT
>NW_027223606.1:0-15039 GCF_030449975.1 Polyergus mexicanus
AATCTCGTGTCCATTTGTAACGTGTCCATTTGCACCGTGTCCAATTGTACTGTGTCCAAGTGCACCACTCCCGTCTGCGCCGCTAGGAGGCTTTGGCGCGGATAACTTTCCCGAATGTGAAAATCACTTCCCAGGTTATAAAGCGAGTGCGTTTGGGGTATCCGCCATGAGACGGCGAAAAGATGGAGACGTTGAAGAAACTTTGTAAAAGACTGCTGCACATCGACTTTATTTTTGGCTTATACGACGAAAGTAAAATTGATTTTTTAAAAGAATTACCTATCGAAATATCGAGCACTGTAATGGCAATGCTAGACTGGAGAACTCTACAATATGTTGCGATGGTTAGTCGTAGCTGGAAACGTGTATCCGAATACGAACAAAGACGAAGAAGAAGACTGTTGCGACGGATTAGCAAGACAAGGAAATTTGCTTCTGCTAAATCAAAAGAAAGAAGAATTTTCTATTTAATGCGAACAATCAAGGGCGATGAAATAAGAAACCACTTGTACAAAAAATCACAGACATCTGCGGCTCCCGAGGCGTTGAAACATCAGAGACGAACTAGTATAGGAATTTAAAATTAAAATGTTAAAGTAATAAAATGAATAAACGATCAACGTTCTTTGTTGTAAACAATAATACGAATGGTAGTTAACAGTGAAAATAATATAGACGTAACTTATAATATTATAGACAATAATATTCTCTTATTTTATTACTGGCTATAATATTCCAAGGCCGACTTGGCTTCGGCGAGAAAGTTTTTTAATCACGGGACGATCACGAGAGCCGACTTGCTTTGATCACGACTATATTATCTTTCTCTCGTCTCTTCGGTGAAGCGGGCGATGCCGTGATATCGATAGTGACCACGCCGTGTCCCGAACCTAAGCATCCGACAACCCTAGATAGAATAAATCCTTAATTCTTGATTTCCGAGAACCTTATAATACGGCCAGCCTGACACTACGTACGATATTGTGCGACGCTTGTCCAAATACAAAAACATAAAATACACTATACTTAAACGATCAAATAATTCTTATAAGTTAATTGATAAAATAAACTTTGCTTCGTACATTGATCGCAGTTTTCTTCTCCATCATTACGCTGTTCCAGTTGAATCAGGGTTACCTCCATGTTGGATCCGAAACATTCATTTATCTGCGGACAGTAGCTTTCTATAGATTCCGCATTTTAGTATAACCCTCGTTCATTTTCGTTATTAAATATTTTTTTCAAATTTTTCAAGTACGCGTCTGCGCCGCTAGGAGGCTTTGGCGCGGATAACTTTCCCGAATGTGAAAATCACTTCCCAGGTTATAAAGCGAGTGCGTTTGGGGTATCCGCCATGAGACGGCGAAAAGATGGAGACGTTGAAGAAACTTTGTAAAAGACTGCTGCACATCGACTTTATTTTTGGCTTATACGACGAAAGTAAAATTGATTTTTTAAAAGAATTACCTATCGAAATATCGAGCACTGTAATGGCAATGCTAGACTGGAGAACTCTACAATATGTTGCGATGGTTAGTCGTAGCTGGAAACGTGTATCCGAATACGAACAAAGACGAAGAAGAAGACTGTTGCGACGGATTAGCAAGACAAGGAAATTTGCTTCTGCTAAATCAAAAGAAAAAAGAATTTTCTATTTAATACGAACAATCAAGGGCGATGAAATAAGAAACCACTTGTACAAAAAATCACAGACATCTGCGGCTCCCGAGGCGTTGAAACATCAGAGACGAACTAGTATAAGAATTTAAAATTAAAATGTTAAAGTAATAAAATGAATAAACGATCAACGTTCTTTGTTGTAAACAATAATACGAATGGTAGTTAACAGTGAAAATAATATAGACGTAACTTATAATATTATAGACAATAATATTCTCTTATTTTATTACTGGCTATAATATTCCAAGGCCGACTTGGCTTCGGCGAGAAAGTTTTTTAATCACGGGACGATCACGAGAGCCGACTTGCTCTGATCACGACTATATTATCTTTCTCTCGTCTCTTCGGTGAAGCGGGCGATGCCGTGATATCGATAGTGACCACGCCGTGTCCCGAACCTAAGCATCCGACAACCCTAGATAGAATAAATCCTTAATTCATGATTTCCGAGAACCTTATAATAAGGCCAGCCTGACACTACGTACGATATTGTGCGACGCTTGTCCAAATACAAAAACAAAATACACTATACTTAAACGATCATATAATTCTTATAAGTTAATTGATAAAATAAACTTTGCTTCGTACATTGATCGCAGTTTTCTTCTCCATCATTACGCTGTTCCAGTTGAATCAGGGTTACCTCCATGTTGGATCCGAAACATTCATTTATCTGCGGACAGTAGCTTTCTATAGATTCCGCATTTTAGTATAACCCTCGTTCATTTTCGTTATTAAATATTTTTTTCAAATTTTTCAAGTACGCGTCTGCGCCGAGTGGCCTTCACTTGGACACAGTACAATTGGACACGGTGCAAATGGACACGTTACAAATGGACACGAGATTGTGCACACGGTTCAATTGGACACAGTGCATTTGGACACAGTAATTTTGGATACAGTAGCTTTTGGACACATAAGAAAATACGCATCGTTTACTTGGACACCGCTCAATTGGACACTGTTCATTTGGACACCGTTCGTTTGGACACCGTTCATTTGCCCACTGTTCGTTTGGACACCGTTCATTTCCCCACCGTTCGTTTGGACACCGTTTATTTGTACACAGAAACATGCGCACTGTTTGTTTGAATATGTAACAGATGGAGAGAAATAAAAATCATTTTGGGAAAATATAATCAGTATTCTTATAACACTTTATACTGGTAAATCTATGTAAAATATGAAATCGTGAAAAGGAGATACACTTGAAGGTTATAATATCTGTCAAAATAAAATATATTCATACTTATATATCTCTGATACTGATGTCATTAATTTTACATTGCTTTTAGCACTTTGTTTAGCCTTTCGCATATTTGGATGTCATGCATGGATACAGTGGGTTCCGCCCCCCCTGCGGGGGGGCTCCACTTCCGAAAGATATAACCTAACCCAAACCTATTTCTTATTTAAAACAAAAATTTGGTGTGGATTACGTCGTATAATTTAAATCAAATTTTGGTGTCCAAACGAACGGTGTCCAAACGAACGGTGGGCAAATGAACGGTGTCCAAACGAACGGTGGGCAAATAACGGTGTCCAAACGAACGGTGTCCAAATGAACGGTGCGCATCTTTCTGTGTCCAAACGAACGGTGTTCAAATGAACAGTGTCCAATTGAGCGGTGTCCAAGTAAACGATGCGTATTTTCTTATGTGTCCAAAAGCTACTGTAACCAAAATTACTGTGTCCAAATGCACTGTGTCCAATTGAACCGTGTGCAAAATCTCGTGTCCATTTGTAACGTGTCCATTTGCACCGTGTCCAATTGTACTGTGTCCAAGTGCACCACTCCCGTCTGCGCCGCTAGGAGGCTTTGGCGCGGATAACTTTCCCGAATGTGAAAATCACTTCCCAGGTTATAAAGCGAGTGCGTTTGGGGTATCCGCCATGAGACGGCGAAAAGATGGAGACGTTGAAGAAACTTTGTAAAAGACTGCTGCACATCGACTTTATTTTTGGCTTATACGACGAAAGTAAAATTGATTTTTTAAAAGAATTACCTATCGAAATATCGAGCACTGTAATGGCAATGCTAGACTGGAGAACTCTACAATATGTTGCGATGGTTAGTCGTAGCTGGAAACGTGTATCCGAATACGAACAAAGACGAAGAAGAAGACTGTTGCGACGGATTAGCAAGACAAGGAAATTTGCTTCTGCTAAATCAAAAGAAAGAAGAATTTTCTATTTAATGCGAACAATCAAGGGCGATGAAATAAGAAACCACTTGTACAAAAAATCACAGACATCTGCGGCTCCCGAGGCGTTGAAACATCAGAGACGAACTAGTATAGGAATTTAAAATTAAAATGTTAAAGTAATAAAATGAATAAACGATCAACGTTCTTTGTTGTAAACAATAATACGAATGGTAGTTAACAGTGAAAATAATATAGACGTAACTTATAATATTATAGACAATAATATTCTCTTATTTTATTACTGGCTATAATATTCCAAGGCCGACTTGGCTTCGGCGAGAAAGTTTTTTAATCACGGGACGATCACGAGAGCCGACTTGCTTTGATCACGACTATATTATCTTTCTCTCGTCTCTTCGGTGAAGCGGGCGATGCCGTGATATCGATAGTGACCACGCCGTGTCCCGAACCTAAGCATCCGACAACCCTAGATAGAATAAATCCTTAATTCTTGATTTCCGAGAACCTTATAATACGGCCAGCCTGACACTACGTACGATATTGTGCGACGCTTGTCCAAATACAAAAACATAAAATACACTATACTTAAACGATCAAATAATTCTTATAAGTTAATTGATAAAATAAACTTTGCTTCGTACATTGATCGCAGTTTTCTTCTCCATCATTACGCTGTTCCAGTTGAATCAGGGTTACCTCCATGTTGGATCCGAAACATTCATTTATCTGCGGACAGTAGCTTTCTATAGATTCCGCATTTTAGTATAACCCTCGTTCATTTTCGTTATTAAATATTTTTTTCAAATTTTTCAAGTACGCGTCTGCGCCGCTAGGAGGCTTTGGCGCGGATAACTTTCCCGAATGTGAAAATCACTTCCCAGGTTATAAAGCGAGTGCGTTTGGGGTATCCGCCATGAGACGGCGAAAAGATGGAGACGTTGAAGAAACTTTGTAAAAGACTGCTGCACATCGACTTTATTTTTGGCTTATACGACGAAAGTAAAATTGATTTTTTAAAAGAATTACCTATCGAAATATCGAGCACTGTAATGGCAATGCTAGACTGGAGAACTCTACAATATGTTGCGATGGTTAGTCGTAGCTGGAAACGTGTATCCGAATACGAACAAAGACGAAGAAGAAGACTGTTGCGACGGATTAGCAAGACAAGGAAATTTGCTTCTGCTAAATCAAAAGAAAGAAGAATTTTCTATTTAATGCGAACAATCAAGGGCGATGAAATAAGAAACCACTTGTACAAAAAATCACAGACATCTGCGGCTCCCGAGGCGTTGAAACATCAGAGACGAACTAGTATAGGAATTTAAAATTAAAATGTTAAAGTAATAAAATGAATAAACGATCAACGTTCTTTGTTGTAAACAATAATACGAATGGTAGTTAACAGTGAAAATAATATAGACGTAACTTATAATATTATAGACAATAATATTCTCTTATTTTATTACTGGCTATAATATTCCAAGGCCGACTTGGCTTCGGCGAGAAAGTTTTTTAATCACGGGACGATCACGAGAGCCGACTTGCTTTGATCACGACTATATTATCTTTCTCTCGTCTCTTCGGTGAAGCGGGCGATGCCGTGATATCGATAGTGACCACGCCGTGTCCCGAACCTAAGCATCCGACAACCCTAGATAGAATAAATCCTTAATTCTTGATTTCCGAGAACCTTATAATACGGCCAGCCTGACACTACGTACGATATTGTGCGACGCTTGTCCAAATACAAAAACATAAAATACACTATACTTAAACGATCAAATAATTCTTATAAGTTAATTGATAAAATAAACTTTGCTTCGTACATTGATCGCAGTTTTCTTCTCCATCATTACGCTGTTCCAGTTGAATCAGGGTTACCTCCATGTTGGATCCGAAACATTCATTTATCTGCGGACAGTAGCTTTCTATAGATTCCGCATTTTAGTATAACCCTCGTTCATTTTCGTTATTAAATATTTTTTTCAAATTTTTCAAGTACGCGTCTGCGCCGCTAGGAGGCTTTGGCGCGGATAACTTTCCCGAATGTGAAAATCACTTCCCAGGTTATAAAGCGAGTGCGTTTGGGGTATCCGCCATGAGACGGCGAAAAGATGGAGACGTTGAAGAAACTTTGTAAAAGACTGCTGCACATCGACTTTATTTTTGGCTTATACGACGAAAGTAAAATTGATTTTTTAAAAGAATTACCTATCGAAATATCGAGCACTGTAATGGCAATGCTAGACTGGAGAACTCTACAATATGTTGCGATGGTTAGTCGTAGCTGGAAACGTGTATCCGAATACGAACAAAGACGAAGAAGAAGACTGTTGCGACGGATTAGCAAGACAAGGAAATTTGCTTCTGCTAAATCAAAAGAAAAAAGAATTTTCTATTTAATACGAACAATCAAGGGCGATGAAATAAGAAACCACTTGTACAAAAAATCACAGACATCTGCGGCTCCCGAGGCGTTGAAACATCAGAGACGAACTAGTATAAGAATTTAAAATTAAAATGTTAAAGTAATAAAATGAATAAACGATCAACGTTCTTTGTTGTAAACAATAATACGAATGGTAGTTAACAGTGAAAATAATATAGACGTAACTTATAATATTATAGACAATAATATTCTCTTATTTTATTACTGGCTATAATATTCCAAGGCCGACTTGGCTTCGGCGAGAAAGTTTTTTAATCACGGGACGATCACGAGAGCCGACTTGCTCTGATCACGACTATATTATCTTTCTCTCGTCTCTTCGGTGAAGCGGGCGATGCCGTGATATCGATAGTGACCACGCCGTGTCCCGAACCTAAGCATCCGACAACCCTAGATAGAATAAATCCTTAATTCATGATTTCCGAGAACCTTATAATAAGGCCAGCCTGACACTACGTACGATATTGTGCGACGCTTGTCCAAATACAAAAACAAAATACACTATACTTAAACGATCATATAATTCTTATAAGTTAATTGATAAAATAAACTTTGCTTCGTACATTGATCGCAGTTTTCTTCTCCATCATTACGCTGTTCCAGTTGAATCAGGGTTACCTCCATGTTGGATCCGAAACATTCATTTATCTGCGGACAGTAGCTTTCTATAGATTCCGCATTTTAGTATAACCCTCGTTCATTTTCGTTATTAAATATTTTTTTCAAATTTTTCAAGTACGCGTCTGCGCCGAGTGGCCTTCACTTGGACACAGTACAATTGGACACGGTGCAAATGGACACGTTACAAATGGACACGAGATTGTGCACACGGTTCAATTGGACACAGTGCATTTGGACACAGTAATTTTGGATACAGTAGCTTTTGGACACATAAGAAAATACGCATCGTTTACTTGGACACCGCTCAATTGGACACTGTTCATTTGGACACCGTTCGTTTGGACACCGTTCATTTGCCCACTGTTCGTTTGGACACCGTTCATTTCCCCACCGTTCGTTTGGACACCGTTTATTTGTACACAGAAACATGCGCACTGTTTGTTTGAATATGTAACAGATGGAGAGAAATAAAAATCATTTTGGGAAAATATAATCAGTATTCTTATAACACTTTATACTGGTAAATCTATGTAAAATATGAAATCGTGAAAAGGAGATACACTTGAAGGTTATAATATCTGTCAAAATAAAATATATTCATACTTATATATCTCTGATACTGATGTCATTAATTTTACATTGCTTTTAGCACTTTGTTTAGCCTTTCGCATATTTGGATGTCATGCATGGATACAGTGGGTTCCGCCCCCCCTGCGGGGGGGCTCCACTTCCGAAAGATATAACCTAACCCAAACCTATTTCTTATTTAAAACAAAAATTTGGTGTGGATTACGTCGTATAATTTAAATCAAATTTTGGTGTCCAAACGAACGGTGTCCAAACGAACGGTGGGCAAATGAACGGTGTCCAAACGAACGGTGGGCAAATAACGGTGTCCAAACGAACGGTGTCCAAATGAACGGTGCGCATCTTTCTGTGTCCAAACGAACGGTGTTCAAATGAACAGTGTCCAATTGAGCGGTGTCCAAGTAAACGATGCGTATTTTCTTATGTGTCCAAAAGCTACTGTAACCAAAATTACTGTGTCCAAATGCACTGTGTCCAATTGAACCGTGTGCAAAATCTCGTGTCCATTTGTAACGTGTCCATTTGCACCGTGTCCAATTGTACTGTGTCCAAGTGCACCACTCCCGTCTGCGCCGCTAGGAGGCTTTGGCGCGGATAACTTTCCCGAATGTGAAAATCACTTCCCAGGTTATAAAGCGAGTGCGTTTGGGGTATCCGCCATGAGACGGCGAAAAGATGGAGACGTTGAAGAAACTTTGTAAAAGACTGCTGCACATCGACTTTATTTTTGGCTTATACGACGAAAGTAAAATTGATTTTTTAAAAGAATTACCTATCGAAATATCGAGCACTGTAATGGCAATGCTAGACTGGAGAACTCTACAATATGTTGCGATGGTTAGTCGTAGCTGGAAACGTGTATCCGAATACGAACAAAGACGAAGAAGAAGACTGTTGCGACGGATTAGCAAGACAAGGAAATTTGCTTCTGCTAAATCAAAAGAAAGAAGAATTTTCTATTTAATGCGAACAATCAAGGGCGATGAAATAAGAAACCACTTGTACAAAAAATCACAGACATCTGCGGCTCCCGAGGCGTTGAAACATCAGAGACGAACTAGTATAGGAATTTAAAATTAAAATGTTAAAGTAATAAAATGAATAAACGATCAACGTTCTTTGTTGTAAACAATAATACGAATGGTAGTTAACAGTGAAAATAATATAGACGTAACTTATAATATTATAGACAATAATATTCTCTTATTTTATTACTGGCTATAATATTCCAAGGCCGACTTGGCTTCGGCGAGAAAGTTTTTTAATCACGGGACGATCACGAGAGCCGACTTGCTTTGATCACGACTATATTATCTTTCTCTCGTCTCTTCGGTGAAGCGGGCGATGCCGTGATATCGATAGTGACCACGCCGTGTCCCGAACCTAAGCATCCGACAACCCTAGATAGAATAAATCCTTAATTCTTGATTTCCGAGAACCTTATAATACGGCCAGCCTGACACTACGTACGATATTGTGCGACGCTTGTCCAAATACAAAAACATAAAATACACTATACTTAAACGATCAAATAATTCTTATAAGTTAATTGATAAAATAAACTTTGCTTCGTACATTGATCGCAGTTTTCTTCTCCATCATTACGCTGTTCCAGTTGAATCAGGGTTACCTCCATGTTGGATCCGAAACATTCATTTATCTGCGGACAGTAGCTTTCTATAGATTCCGCATTTTAGTATAACCCTCGTTCATTTTCGTTATTAAATATTTTTTTCAAATTTTTCAAGTACGCGTCTGCGCCGCTAGGAGGCTTTGGCGCGGATAACTTTCCCGAATGTGAAAATCACTTCCCAGGTTATAAAGCGAGTGCGTTTGGGGTATCCGCCATGAGACGGCGAAAAGATGGAGACGTTGAAGAAACTTTGTAAAAGACTGCTGCACATCGACTTTATTTTTGGCTTATACGACGAAAGTAAAATTGATTTTTTAAAAGAATTACCTATCGAAATATCGAGCACTGTAATGGCAATGCTAGACTGGAGAACTCTACAATATGTTGCGATGGTTAGTCGTAGCTGGAAACGTGTATCCGAATACGAACAAAGACGAAGAAGAAGACTGTTGCGACGGATTAGCAAGACAAGGAAATTTGCTTCTGCTAAATCAAAAGAAAGAAGAATTTTCTATTTAATGCGAACAATCAAGGGCGATGAAATAAGAAACCACTTGTACAAAAAATCACAGACATCTGCGGCTCCCGAGGCGTTGAAACATCAGAGACGAACTAGTATAGGAATTTAAAATTAAAATGTTAAAGTAATAAAATGAATAAACGATCAACGTTCTTTGTTGTAAACAATAATACGAATGGTAGTTAACAGTGAAAATAATATAGACGTAACTTATAATATTATAGACAATAATATTCTCTTATTTTATTACTGGCTATAATATTCCAAGGCCGACTTGGCTTCGGCGAGAAAGTTTTTTAATCACGGGACGATCACGAGAGCCGACTTGCTTTGATCACGACTATATTATCTTTCTCTCGTCTCTTCGGTGAAGCGGGCGATGCCGTGATATCGATAGTGACCACGCCGTGTCCCGAACCTAAGCATCCGACAACCCTAGATAGAATAAATCCTTAATTCTTGATTTCCGAGAACCTTATAATACGGCCAGCCTGACACTACGTACGATATTGTGCGACGCTTGTCCAAATACAAAAACATAAAATACACTATACTTAAACGATCAAATAATTCTTATAAGTTAATTGATAAAATAAACTTTGCTTCGTACATTGATCGCAGTTTTCTTCTCCATCATTACGCTGTTCCAGTTGAATCAGGGTTACCTCCATGTTGGATCCGAAACATTCATTTATCTGCGGACAGTAGCTTTCTATAGATTCCGCATTTTAGTATAACCCTCGTTCATTTTCGTTATTAAATATTTTTTTCAAATTTTTCAAGTACGCGTCTGCGCCGCTCGGAGGCTTTGGCGCGGATAACTTTCCCGAATGTGAAAATCACTTCCCAGGTTATAAAGCGAGTGCGTTTGGGGTATCCGCCATGAGACGGCGAAAAGATGGAGACGTTGAAGAAACTTTGTAAAAGACTGCTGCACATCGACTTTATTTTTGGCTTATACGACGAAAGTAAAATTGATTTTTTAAAAGAATTACCTATCGAAATATCGAGCACTGTAATGGCAATGCTAGACTGGAGAACTCTACAATATGTTGCGATGGTTAGTCGTAGCTGGAAACGTGTATCCGAATACGAACAAAGACGAAGAAGAAGACTGTTGCGACGGATTAGCAAGACAAGGAAATTTGCTTCTGCTAAATCAAAAGAAAGAAGAATTTTCTATTTAATACGAACAATCAAGGGCGATGAAATAAGAAACCACTTGTACAAAAAATCACAGACATCTGCGGCTCCCGAGGCGTTGAAACATCAGAGACGAACTAGTATAAGAATTTAAAATTAAAATGTTAAAGTAATAAAATGAATAAACGATCAACGTTCTTTGTTGTAAACAATAATACGAATGGTAGTTAACAGTGAAAATAATATAGACGTAACTTATAATATTATAGACAATAATATTCTCTTATTTTATTACTGGCTATAATATTCCAAGGCCGACTTGGCTTCGGCGAGAAAGTTTTTTAATCACGGGACGATCACGAGAGCCGACTTGCTTTGATCACGACTATATTATCTTTCTCTCGTCTCTTCGGTGAAGCGGGCGATGCCGTGATATCGATAGTGACCACGCCGTGTCCCGAACCTAAGCATCCGACAACCCTAGATAGAATAAATCCTTAATTCTTGATTTCCGAGAACCTTATAATACGGCCAGCCTGACACTACGTACGATATTGTGCGACGCTTGTCCAAATACAAAAACATATAATACACTATACTTAAACGATCATATAATTCTTATAAGTTAATTGATAAAATAAACTTTGCTTCGTACATTGATCGCAGTTTTCTTCTCCATCATTACGCTGTTCCAGTTGAATCAGGGTTACCTCCATGTTGGATCCGAAACATTCATTTATCTGCGGACAGTAGCTTTCTATAGATTCCGCATTTTAGTATAACCCTCGTTCATTTTCGTTATTAAATATTTTTTTCAAATTTTTCAAGTACGCGTCTGCGCCGCTAGGAGGCTTTGGCGCGGATAACTTTCCCGAATGTGAAAATCACTTCCCAGGTTATAAAGCGAGTGCGTTTGGGGTATCCGCCATGAGACGGCGAAAAGATGGAGACGTTGAAGAAACTTTGTAAAAGACTGCTGCACATCGACTTTATTTTTGGCTTATACGACGAAAGTAAAATTGATTTTTTAAAAGAATTACCTATCGAAATATCGAGCACTGTAATGGCAATGCTAGACTGGAGAACTCTACAATATGTTGCGATGGTTAGTCGTAGCTGGAAACGTGTATCCGAATACGAACAAAGACGAAGAAGAAGACTGTTGCGACGGATTAGCAAGACAAGGAAATTTGCTTCTGCTAAATCAAAAGAAAGAAGAATTTTCTATTTAATGCGAACAATCAAGGGCGATGAAATAAGAAACCACTTGTACAAAAAATCACAGACATCTGCGGCTCCCGAGGCGTTGAAACATCAGAGACGAACTAGTATAGGAATTTAAAATTAAAATGTTAAAGTAATAAAATGAATAAACGATCAACGTTCTTTGTTGTAAACAATAATACGAATGGTAGTTAACAGTGAAAATAATATAGACGTAACTTATAATATTATAGACAATAATATTCTCTTATTTTATTACTGGCTATAATATTCCAAGGCCGACTTGGCTTCGGCGAGAAAGTTTTTTAATCACGGGACGATCACGAGAGCCGACTTGCTTTGATCACGACTATATTATCTTTCTCTCGTCTCTTCGGTGAAGCGGGCGATGCCGTGATATCGATAGTGACCACGCCGTGTCCCGAACCTAAGCATCCGACAACCCTAGATAGAATAAATCCTTAATTCTTGATTTCCGAGAACCTTATAATACGGCCAGCCTGACACTACGTACGATATTGTGCGACGCTTGTCCAAATACAAAAACATAAAATACACTATACTTAAACGATCAAATAATTCTTATAAGTTAATTGATAAAATAAACTTTGCTTCGTACATTGATCGCAGTTTTCTTCTCCATCATTACGCTGTTCCAGTTGAATCAGGGTTACCTCCATGTTGGATCCGAAACATTCATTTATCTGCGGACAGTAGCTTTCTATAGATTCCGCATTTTAGTATAACCCTCGTTCATTTTCGTTATTAAATATTTTTTTCAAATTTTTCAAGTACGCGTCTGCGCCGCTAGGAGGCTTTGGCGCGGATAACTTTCCCGAATGTGAAAATCACTTCCCAGGTTATAAAGCGAGTGCGTTTGGGGTATCCGCCATGAGACGGCGAAAAGATGGAGACGTTGAAGAAACTTTGTAAAAGACTGCTGCACATCGACTTTATTTTTGGCTTATACGACGAAAGTAAAATTGATTTTTTAAAAGAATTACCTATCGAAATATCGAGCACTGTAATGGCAATGCTAGACTGGAGAACTCTACAATATGTTGCGATGGTTAGTCGTAGCTGGAAACGTGTATCCGAATACGAACAAAGACGAAGAAGAAGACTGTTGCGACGGATTAGCAAGACAAGGAAATTTGCTTCTGCTAAATCAAAAGAAAAAAGAATTTTCTATTTAATACGAACAATCAAGGGCGATGAAATAAGAAACCACTTGTACAAAAAATCACAGACATCTGCGGCTCCCGAGGCGTTGAAACATCAGAGACGAACTAGTATAAGAATTTAAAATTAAAATGTTAAAGTAATAAAATGAATAAACGATCAACGTTCTTTGTTGTAAACAATAATACGAATGGTAGTTAACAGTGAAAATAATATAGACGTAACTTATAATATTATAGACAATAATATTCTCTTATTTTATTACTGGCTATAATATTCCAAGGCCGACTTGGCTTCGGCGAGAAAGTTTTTTAATCACGGGACGATCACGAGAGCCGACTTGCTCTGATCACGACTATATTATCTTTCTCTCGTCTCTTCGGTGAAGCGGGCGATGCCGTGATATCGATAGTGACCACGCCGTGTCCCGAACCTAAGCATCCGACAACCCTAGATAGAATAAATCCTTAATTCATGATTTCCGAGAACCTTATAATAAGGCCAGCCTGACACTACGTACGATATTGTGCGACGCTTGTCCAAATACAAAAACAAAATACACTATACTTAAACGATCATATAATTCTTATAAGTTAATTGATAAAATAAACTTTGCTTCGTACATTGATCGCAGTTTTCTTCTCCATCATTACGCTGTTCCAGTTGAATCAGGGTTACCTCCATGTTGGATCCGAAACATTCATTTATCTGCGGACAGTAGCTTTCTATAGATTCCGCATTTTAGTATAACCCTCGTTCATTTTCGTTATTAAATATTTTTTTCAAATTTTTCAAGTACGCGTCTGCGCCGAGTGGCCTTCACTTGGACACAGTACAATTGGACACGGTGCAAATGGACACGTTACAAATGGACACGAGATTGTGCACACGGTTCAATTGGACACAGTGCATTTGGACACAGTAATTTTGGATACAGTAGCTTTTGGACACATAAGAAAATACGCATCGTTTACTTGGACACCGCTCAATTGGACACTGTTCATTTGGACACCGTTCGTTTGGACACAGAAAGATGCGCACCGTTCATTTGGACACCGTTCGTTTGGACACCGTTATTTGCCCACCGTTCGTTTGGACACCGTTCATTTGCCCACCGTTCGTTTGGACACCGTTCATTTGCCCACTGTTCGTTTGGACACCGTTCATTTCCCCACCGTTCGTTTGGACACCGTTTATTTGTACACAGAAACATGCGCACTGTTTGTTTGAATATGTAACAGATGGAGAGAAATAAAAATCATTTTGGGAAAATATAATCAGTATTCTTATAACACTTTATACTGGTAAATCTATGTAAAATATGAAATCGTGAAAAGGAGATACACTTGAAGGTTATAATATCTGTCAAAATAAAATATATTCATACTTATATATCTCTGATACTGATGTCATTAATTTTACATTGCTTTTAGCACTTTGTTTAGCCTTTCGCATATTTGGATGTCATGCATGGATACAGTGGGTTCCGCCCCCCCCTGCGGGGGGGCTCCACTTCCGAAAGATATAACCTAACCCAAACCTATTTCTTATTTAAAACAAAAATTTGGTGTGGATTACGTCGTATAATTTAAATCAAATTTTGGTGTCCAAACGAACGGTGTCCAAACGAACGGTGGGCAAATGAACGGTGTCCAAACGAACGGTGGGCAAATGAACGGTGTCCAAACGAACAGTGGGCAAATGAACGGTGTCCAAACGAACGGTGTCCAAACGAACGGTGGGCAAATGAACGGTGTCCAAACGAACGGTGGGCAAATGAACGGTGTCCAAACGAACAGTGGAGTACTCTGCGTTGATACCACTGCTT
>NW_027223607.1:0-14935 GCF_030449975.1 Polyergus mexicanus
AAGCAGTGGTATCAACGCAGAGTACTCGCGAGAAATTCATACGCCATGACGTTTGTCGAAGGGAGAAAGGTGACGAAGCTTTATCTATTCCCGATTTGCACGATTCAAGAATGAAATGTTAATCATTATTTACCAATTATTATTAATATTTCGGGCATTCAATTGACCGATCGGAATAAAAGGAGCAAAGATTTCTTTGTTCGAATTTATCGGTCAAACGCTTGCAGTATTCGTAGCATAAAAATGAATACGGTGTAAATTTATTTATTTCGTTTGCATTTTCTAAATTCATTATCAGATTCCTCGCTTTTTTTTTCTTTAGCGTTTAATTTATACAATATATATTTCGTTCGTTGCGAGTATAGAAGCTTCTGTAGGAATTACACGTAAAATAAATAATTCGTTGTCCAACTTGAGAACACGCGAAAACGGGTAAAAATCTACAGGGCTCACATATCACATATTACAAGCTCGATGGTACGAGACGCGGCGATACGTGGTTCTAAAATATCACGATTCTCCGTCGATCGAAAGGCATAATTGCTAATTAGCATCGCGTATCTCGATCGACAAAGCATAATATTTTTTGCATCGCGAGCATTAAATATCTGTATATGTGGAAAGCGAGTTGTCGCTTCGTATGACGCTTTCCTCGGCGATCATCTAGAAACTACCGAAACGCGTTTCTCGCGTTCGAGATTATTTTTTACGAGAGTCTTGGCGAGTGAAGTGCCTGAACCCCTCCCCCAGTCATCGAGTGTCCGCCGTTGCGCGTGGATGAATTCCAGGAGTGTCGAGGAAAGTATCAGACGATATCGTCGTCGTATTCACGCGTCGAGAGTAAAAATATTTCGCGTATTAATCCGTCTCGTACCGTCCGTCGTGTACTAACGAGAAACTTGATAAGTAGTTGGCGAGCTTGTAAGCGACTTGCGTTCCTTGGCGAGTGATATGTGAGCCCTGTACATTTTTACCCGTTTTCGTGTTCACAAATTGGACAATGGGTTATTTATTTTACGTGTAATTCCTACAGAAATTTCTATACTCGCAACGAACGAGATATATATTGTATAAATTAAACGCTAAAGAAAAAAAAGCGAGGAATCTGATAATGAATTTAGAAAATGCAAACGAAATAAATAAATTTACACCGTATTTATTTTTATGCCATAAATATTGCAAGCGTTTGATCGATAAATTCGAACAAAGAAATCTTTGCTCCTTTTATTCCGATCGGTCAATTGAATGCCCGAAATATTAATAATAATTGGTAAATAATGATTAACATTTCATTCTTGAATCGTGCAAATCGGGAATAGATAAAGCTTCGTCACCTTTCTCCCTTCGACAAACGTCTTGGCGTATGAATCTCTCGCGAACACGCGCGTCCGTTAATCGTCCAATGATAATCGTCGCTTACGCGATTACGCGAGGCAAGGATTAGAGAACTCTAGGGGGTAGACGTCGACCAATCACGGAGACTAGAGACTCGGAGAATCCGCGACTGTGATTGGTCGAGCGATTACTTGTTAGATTTTTCCATCTGTGTTTAACACGCAAACCACAGTCACAGAGCTTCGTCGAGATTACTACTCGCCTTGGCGAGTGGCGTGTGAACCCCTTCTCGCGTTTCGTCACTCGTCGAGTATCCGCCGTTGCGCGAAGATGTATTCCGGGAGTGTCGAGGAAAGTATCGTCGTCGTATTCGCGTCGAGAGTAAAAATATTTCGCGTATCGATCCGTGATCGATATTCGATCGAGACGCGAATCGCGGAGGCTTCGTCGGATTATTCTACGAGTCTTGGGGAGTAACGTGAACTTTCGCGCAATTCTGCGAGTCGTCGAGTGTCCGCCATTACGCGTAAACGAATTTCGGCAGTGTCGAGGAAAGTATCGGGCACGGTATCATCGTCGCGTCGTATTCGCGTCGAGAATAAGTATCTCGCGATTGCGCGATCGATATTCGATCGATGCGTGAATCGCGGTTAGCCAGAGGCTTCCTTCGGCGTCTCTGTTCGACGAACGTCGTAACCGTCGTCGCCGTTCGAATTGCCTGCGTCCGTTAGTTTTCGAATGGCCGATCGTCGCGTACGATTACGCGAGTGTAAATACGACGTGAACAACGAGATATATACGTGTGGCAAAGGCAACAAGGTAACAAAATTGGTGAGTGAATTATTTCATAATTTCTTAACACGATCGAGATAATTACAATTATGAGATTCGAAAGGACACACAAATATATCTCGTCTTTTGGACATCTAAAGATTAAATAATTTATACGTTTATTTATTATTATCGTCAGCTCTCACGGTTCAAAGGATTGCGATACGTCATGTTAACGAGGAAATGAAGTATTAAGTTTATATAATTTCGCATATAATTCAATCAACACCGTAATATACGTCATTAAATACGAGTGATTTGCATTAATTCCTTTTCCATACACAACATCATTTTCATAAACACATTTAAATTAAATTATAAAATTATAAGATAATAATTTGTACTTATAATATTTTATATATCAATAAAAGGCACATATATAAAATAGACGTGTATAGAGTGTCTCTGAAATATGATTCAATCAACACCGTGATGTACGAATAATTTGCATTAATTCACGTTCGTTTTCTATACGCGAGATTATTTTTATAAACACATTTAAATCAAATTGTAAAATTACAAGATAATAATTTGTACTTGTAATATTTTATATATGAATAAAAGGCGCATAAAATAGAGTGTCTCCGAGGTATATAAAAATATAAAATAGCTAATATCTATAAAGTTTACGAGGATTTAACCGATTTCGCGTCTTTTCCCGCTAAATGCCACCGAGAGGATTAATGAAGAGTTTCAGATATCGTTAACTAATATTTACGGGAACGATTCATGGTACGGCCGTTCGGGATAAGTTAATGCATTACGTTACGCTCGATAATCCGATAAACGCGATTGCGAATCGCAATTTATGCGTCGCGTGCACGACGCGTTCCCGTTTCAACGATCGCGCGCGGCCCGAGACAAGAAGCGTCGATCAAATTCCCGCGTGGCTATCGCGCGTGTGAAAATTACTATAATAGCCGAGCCTCGACGCAAAAAGGGCCGTGTAACTGTCACATTTTCAGAAAATGATTTCTTTATTCGAAAGGATTCTACACGGAGGCTGATACTCTAAGCTACGCGAGATACGCACGTTATGAATATTTATGCGCTACTTGAATTATTCATGAAGCATAAAAACAATGAAAAATATTCGTAATTAAAACACTGATACTTTTCTTTCGGAGATAAGTAAACTATTTTCTTACACGCGCGTAAGATATATTCTATTTTCGCCGGTAAAAAAAAAAAAAAAAAAAAAAAAAAAATTGCAACACTACATCGAACGGTCACCAGGCCCTTTGCCATTAATAAATTTACTTATCGAATAATCGAGAGAGGATCGAGGCCGTGCCGTACTGTCTTCGCATATATACGGCGACCTTTGTATTCCTGGATCCGGCGTATATATTCGCGCTCGTGTATATAAAGGATTCTAGGGGAAAAAATTGAAACATTACTCACGCGACACCATTGTTCTCTTCCTTTCGTGCGTCCCCACATGCAAATGGTAGAATTTTCCATCCGCCGTGTATTTCACGTTGAATTTCATGCCGAAGCGATCTCGATGTAGCTTATCTATCATCTGCGTCGAGAATCTCTTTCGTTTCGATAATGGGCCGTTTAATAGCAATTAACTTTATTGACTCATTGATAAAACAAAATCAGGGTTGTTTTTTTTTCTCGTTTGAAATCATTTATTTAATCGAATTAGAGCTTACTTACAAGAATAGATTTTTTTTTTTTTCCTCTCGAATAATCAATAAGATTTGTCAATTTTTCAATATTTATCTACTTTAAAACAAAGTTATATATGTTAAATTAATTGGTTATTCTTCTGTCATTCTAATACTATATATATTTTAAAACTACAAATATAAAATTGATTGTCCTCGATTCAAGTTTCAATCAGTATCATGGAACAGAGAGAATCTTTATAATTTATAACATCGGAATAATTTTTTA
Source organism: Polyergus mexicanus (assembly GCF_030449975.1). Taxonomy (NCBI): domain Eukaryota; kingdom Metazoa; phylum Arthropoda; class Insecta; order Hymenoptera; family Formicidae; genus Polyergus; species Polyergus mexicanus. Next base: position 4,072 of record NW_027223607.1, read on the forward strand.
CGGTTAAGCTCGAAATTGAGTTAAAAGTCGCTCGAGTGTAATATTTTAAACTGTTATAATATATTTTATATTTGCATGATACAAAATTTAATTAGTTTTTTAATTGAAAGTTTATCAGGAACTTTATAGACATTTATATAACTGTCATTTCTTTCCTAGTTTATTTTTCAACGTCTGCGATAAATAAGACTGTTATAGAGTGTGCATGTAAATTATTTTCGTATAAAAAAATATATGTTATATGAAAAAAGAAAAAGGGGGAAAAAAAAAATAGTTGATCGCCGCGCGAAATGAGATTAATGCCGCTGGATACTCGAGATTCACGGGATATGAGATTCCGGATAAATCGACGATTAAACTTCGTATGTCGACGGTAGTCTCGTCGCTTAGGGTTTAACTTGGTAATAATAACGTCGCCCAAGCCCGGAGTCCCGAAAGTTAACGACGGTGTTAGACACGCCTGCAAATAGAACGACGGACTCCGCTCCGCTCGGTCGTTTTAAAATTAATCGACCGACCGATGTTCATCGGGGAACGGACCAAACTTCCGGACAACGTTCTCAGAGAGACACTTTCCGAGAATTCCCCAAAGAGAAATGACGGAGATATGGAGAAACGGTGACGCGCGAAACGTGCGACCGAGTAGAATCGCTCAAATTTTCATCAACAACGTTAGGGAGGAAGAGAGAGAGAGAGAGAGAGGGAGCGTGTGTGTACGTGTCGTCGCGCTTTCTGAAAGTTCATCTTCCTCCCTTGGTTTATGCCGCTTGGCCGGATCCTGCACCTTGAGGAGCGCGCGCGACGAATCTTCGTGTCCTTGGCTATCGCGTTTCCCCTTCATAACGTCTCGAAACATTTGTCTTCATTTCTCGCGCCATTCTAAGCAGCGGTACATAGTTGTGATTTAAAGCTGTAGTTTTGCGGCAAAGATGAAGAAGAGCCAACGGTAGACGCGCGGAGCTTACGTTACCGACAAACCGCGAGAGCGTCGACGTAATCATTTTTCGGATCGATGATAATTGGACTATAGCGCGACACAGGAGCTGGCAAAAAGTGGAAATCTTAGAACGGGTAGAGCTCCGTCGCCCCTCTATTCCATCCCGATTACGGTTAACTCGCGGGTCTTTCATTCGACTTAGCCGCTAGAATAATCGTTTATCCGCAATTCTCGCCACACTAGAACGTTTCGAGAGACAGATGGGACTTAGGAGAAGATGATCGATCGCTTCGATCTCCGCTAAAGAGATCCTTTATCTCGTAACTTTGTCCGGCGTGATACATCTCGCGTATAGGCGCGAGTTAGTAAAGGTTTGTCGTTTAATGTACCCGGGAATCTCGTCGTTGTTATCATGCACGGTACGCTGTTTACAACTTTCCAGTCACGACATGCCTTATTATCGCCCGAGTGACTCTGTACGTTGCCTATTCGCGCGCGCGCGCGCGCGCTCTGCTTCGCGAGAAAATAACAACCGACGCGTCATTCCGTGCATGACGTCACGCCTGCTGCCACTCGAGACTTAATAAATGCATCGTATGTAGTGTTGCGCAATCGTTGTTAAGTTGTAACTAGCTGTATGCGTCCCGACTATGCGACCTACAAAGTGACCGTGAAACATCTCGTGGATTATATGTCAAAATAATATGTATCGGCCATTGTGTCTTATTAATTCTTACATATATATGATATCGTATAATATAGTCTTATTCAGGAAATTTGTAGATTTTACACGTCAGAGGCTCTTGGTGGAATTTATACCTTCGGATCGTACGATGCTATTTAAAGTTCTAAATATTAGAGATTTAGATTTCATGTCGCTGGAAAAATTTGAAAATATCTAAATTAATAAAATTTTTCACTCACATTCAGTAGTTGAACGCAATATAGTGCGATTATTTTTGATTATTCTTTATTAAAACGTGATCGTGTGATTCGATTTTTATTTTATTACGAAAATAAACTGTTAGGTAAAAATCGCAGCTATTTATTCAATCATCGATTGAAACAGCATTCTATGTAGGATGAAAATGATTGCAGGCAGAACAATCTATTTATTTTCTCACAATAATAAACTCAAAGTTATAACGCGATATTATCGAGCATGATTTAATTAAACGCACATATCTTTCGGCACAAATGACTCGACTTGGCATAAAAGCAGATACTATTATAGCGACTTAATGATTACTCGAAGAAAATGAATTTCTCGAGTCATGCGACTAATGGAGATTACAAAATGTTATATTCGAATAAACGAGACGAGATAGCACAAAGTCATCTCGGCGTAGATTCCTCGTCAGCATTGGCGGCTTTTTTTTTTTTCTCCTCCCTCCTATGAATCGTCCTTAGAGCGTCCCAGTGATCCTGCGAGAAATGCGGTACTTAACGCTGTATTAAAGGCCCGATAACATGATGCTCGAGGAAAGTTGTGATGCCATTAAGATAATCTCTCGCGGTGGTATTATGTGGTGCCGCAGAAGCAGAACGACAGGACTCTGTGGGATTGGGACACAGCAGGCATAGGGAGGAGAATATAACGAGAAGAAACGAGAAGAGACGATGGCAAAGAAAGTCCGATTACGGAGAGAATTGCGAGTGGGACGTAATTGGAAAAAAAAAGTGTGAAATGTCGAAAGGAGATTTTTTTCGAGTTTGATATTCAACTGTGTATCATTTTGAATCGTGCATTTTATTTATTTATCCGTAGATGTCTACGATGATAAAACGAGCTAGATATAAGCATCGAGCATTAATTGTAAGATTCTCTTTAAAAAAAAAAAAATGTCTCTTTAAGAATCATATATTTAATTCATTGAAATATTTGAAAAATAATAAATTAATGGTATATGTAATCAAATGATATATAATTTTAATTTAATAATTTTAATTCAAGGTTAGTGATATCAGTGTAATATATATATGCTAGCAATGGTATTGCTTCTCTGGTTTGCATGGGAATAATTATATGTTCCTTATATTTCGTATAATGTTTTTATATATGAAGTATAATTATAGAAGATTCGATGAATAACATGAAATCTGAATGTATTTTTTATATATCTTATAGCCTTATATATCATTGCCGTAATATTTTCTGCAATAATATTTTACTGTATAGGTTAACAAGCATCTGTTGTTAGTCGTCAAAAGTGGCTGAAATAACAAATATGGGAATTAACCGATCCGTCGCAATTTGCAGTAAGATGGGTAAGAAATAAATGGAAAAAGGAATAAGGATAATTGAATGAACAGCTTGCGTGAGACGCGCAATGTAGGTCAAACAAAATCGAAGATTAAATTATACCTTTGCAATCTTCGCAAGCCTTTACATAATTCCAGGTTTATTCGCAAACATCACTGGCGCATTCTCTAGCGGCATATCCCTGAAATATCTCTCGTTGGAAAAAAATTAGCTGCCTTTTTTTTTTTTTTTTTATGTGAGCGATTAATGCAAAAAATTAGTTACAGATTCTCGCATGCAATTTATTACCGTTTGAAAAACAAACAGTAGCGGTATGATTCAAAGTTGTATAATTGAAGTTAAGAGAAATCTTTACTCGCTGGGGATTTAATCTGTTACTATAGAAAACACGGCGTGATATCGTTGCTTTATCAAGCCGAGAAAATCTCATATCGGAAATTGTCTGTTGCAGAATGAATTATACGGTACGGGGTTGAGGATAATGAAAGAGGTACGCGAATCGAATTAGTTATGAACGAAACGATGCAATTAACACTTTAATGGCATTTTCTAATTATCGTATCCATTTAAAAAAATTGGGATTAATTTCGTCAACTGGCCTTACACGAAAAACATATATACGAATATAGATTTAGAATGTATACGTTATATATATATATATATATATAAACAAAAACATAGATGATTAAAATTAATGTAACACAATTTAAATTATGATGATTATTTAATTTAATTTTTACATTATTTAAATTATTTATTACATTTCAAAAAATTATTTAATTTACGATAGTCCAAATAACAATATTTTTTAGTTTTACTTCAACTTTTGAATAAAAGAACTTTTTACATCGTCAATTTTTTTTTTTTTTTTACTTATATCGGCGCTAATACTGACGTTGAATTAACGAATCGTAAATGTTATTAAAATACATTATTATTTTGCTTGTTTGCAAAATACTTAATTAAAATCACTAGTGCTTTCGTTATAAAAAAACTGTAATGTTATACATATATGCGTATATTATATCGAAGCGATGCATTGTTTGGCGTAATATGGAAATATCGTGCATCGCAATTGTGTACTTACAGCGAAGGCAATAAAATATAATAATCTCATTTATCGCGCATAAAACATATGTGCTTTCAGGCGATATAATATATTTGGCACGTAAATTATTCTCTTATATATAAAATGTTGCAAAAGAAGAGAGAATTATGTACTCACGATTCTACATAATACGGACGCTAACAAGTGAAATACGTTAGTGCCTCCAAGTAGATTGCTTTCGACCGGAAACGTGCATCGAATTATCAATACAAAGGACAGATTATTGTACGGGTCAATAATTACGAGCGTGGAATCTAATCGACTGCTATTTGATTGATAACCGTTTATCTTGCGCGATTGAAACGCTATTGCAAGGATTGAATATCTATATGAAACTATTTTCGACGAAATATAGAAAAGGTTCAATCATTAACATTCAAAGTGACTCACCAGTCAGTTGAACAAAAAACCGAGTCTTTTTCATCGAGTCGATGACTCTCGACCTCAATTAATCTGCTCAATCTTTGTCTTTTAACCGGTTTAACAAAGGCCTGCCGGCTTCGAAAGAATATCATGTTTCTAACGCATGCTGATAATTATATGCGCTTACGAGTCCGAGCACTTTAATGGTTTGTTGTCCGTTGAAAATTAATTATTTTACGGCAAGAGCTGGTCGAGGCGTTGCTGGTGAGTGTATCGAAATACCTGTAGGGCGGGCAGGCTCAGCAGGCCGGAGGAAGGAAGGGCAAGGGGCGACAAGTCAGAGGCAGGCAGGTAGGGTGAGTTGTACGGGGATGGCGTGTAGTTGACGCTTTATCGGAAGAGCGCTTTTGTTGGAAAGTCAATACCTGTGAAGAGAAACCTGGACGCTCACTTCCTGATACGCTCGCGTTAAAAAGTACACTTTAGAGCACGCATAAAGCGCCCGTTTGATTTTTCTGGCGGAAATGCTCTCTTCGGGGAAAATTGCGAGCGTCCTCGGGATCTAAGACGAGCCGGAACGACGTAAAAGGTATGAGCGTTCGATTATCGATACGAGCGACCGCGATTCCGGTGCCTTTTTTTTTTTTTTATATATATATATATATATATAATATATAGGAAAACGATGCGAATTAAATTATCTCGGTACGAAACATTTTCTACGACTGATCTCGTCTACGGAGCATACAACATTTCATCCTTGATATCTCTCAGTGACCGTTCTCGACCGGAATCAAACGAATAAATCACAGCTATCAGCAGCGAGATATTTACCGCTAATGCATTATGTATTTTCTGTTGCCGATTCAATTTTGAAAAAAAAAAAAAAAAAAATATTCCGCCCAAGGATCCCTATGAGGAATTGCTCGTGCCTCGCATCGCATCTTTTACTCGCATTATAGCGCATTCTAAATTCGTCGATGGGAATGACCATCTAAATTTTTCGCTGAATGTCACTGCCGAGAACATCAGATATTAAATACACTGTTGTTCATTTATTCGCAGCGCAGCGAGATTTGTTCGTGCTAGAATGAACCACACGTAATCATTGACCATCTGATTTTATAAAGTTTTAAATAGAATAATTGCTGAGTTTATATCATTCTCGTTTTTCCGTTGTCTGGCGTACAATACATATTTCCACCAATTTGAAGAAAATGATAAAATTTATTCGTGCAGTTTTGTCAAAATTGCAGTTTTACGCGACAATTATACGTATATATTATTATGTATATTTTAATGAGAAAAATTTATTTTCAATGATTTACAAATGTTTTACTTACACATGTTTTACGTAATATTAATGATTGTATACGAATTATAATATTATATATATTATTTTAAGATACATTATTTGTCAAATAAAATAAGATAGCACACTCGACACGGTCACATTCTCCACTGTGAGACTCAAATATCTCTTAAGGTTAAATAAAACTGCACAGTTTGACTCGCTTGTTGTATTTACTTTCAATTACAATTTACCTCACGACTTTGCCGCTTTTATCGCGTTTGCCGAGTCACCGACCTTGCGCTGAAAAAGTGCTTCGGGGTGTCGTCGTACGCGAAACAGGCACTCCTCCCTTATCCGGCATTAAGCACTGTCGCCGTAGACGCTAATTTAAATACGACAAGAATTCCAGATTTCCTCGACGGAGGGTGAGAGTGGAGCCATTTTACTATCTAATTTCTAATACATAGGGAATGCGGATACGTATCTCGGACAGTGCGACGAGGAGGCGGTAGCGTTGCAGGAGGAGAGACGGAGAGGGAATTGTTTTTGACATGGGGGCAATGGAAGTTGGCGGGACATGGGGCTGTGAGAAAGAGAAGGGGAGGAAGAGGGTGGTAAAGAGATGGTCGGGAGATCGGGGGTTGATTCGGCTACGCAGCGCTACCGCGGCCGACCCGGGAAACTCGGACGGGGTTGGTCCGAAAGCTCCCTCAGTCGCGGACAAGCCGCCACGCAGTGATAACACCCTATATAACGCGGGCAACTTCAATCCGATCCGTGTCGTACGACTAGAATTCTATTCCGATAAGAGCGTAAGTTTGTTAGCGAGAGCATGGATGTATTAATTCAATCTATTAATTGGAGTATCGAACATCGAATTGTGTTGAATAAATGATCGATAATCGATTGCAAGATCCACGTGGTGGATCGGAGATTCGATTGAAGTATTGCTATGGAAATTGGGATTTTCAGTTGCAATTTCGTTCGCTTCGTGTCTCAGCTTCTCGTTCTGCGATATCTCCGGTGATGATTTTATGTGCAAAGCGAGTAAAACGTTACGCAAGCGCCGAGTAATTAAGGATGTGTAGCGGTTTTTACGTTTTATCAGAGCCGATACACATCGTCTGATAATGTGCTTAACGCGCAATCGCGACTAACGGCCGTGTTTTTATTTCATTGGATCATTTTATCGAGATACCATCATTCCGGTGATTAGAATGATACATCCATCTTGTCCCGCTAATTTTCATCTCATATATTTACGTTTTTTATATCTCTAAAAATTCGTACATATATTTGAATAAAATAAAATGTCGATCTTATAAATTTTTTTCAATATTTCAACTGTCACAAAGATATTTGACACATATGAAAAATGTCGTATAATAGAAACGTGAGTCAATCGAATTTTTTTCAGCAAATAGGTTTAATGAATTGGAATGACAAAATTAATTGATCGATATAGAAATAGAATAACTTCTTTCTCTTTTTTATTATTTCCATATTTTATATATAAACTGGTGCTGGTGGGATAAAAATAGGACACTGTCCAGTTGAAAGAATCGATATAACGCGATGATTATGATGAAGATAGCGAGACGTGTGACAGATTTTCCTAAGCAAATATAAAATTCTCTTTGAGTCGGTCGTGCTAACGATATAATGGCTTGGTTTTTGGCAACTATATAGGCCGGTTAGTTTCCAGTTGACCGTGCGAAAAGGTAGTTACGAACTTTATGATTACGCGGCACGAGCGGATTGCTTCATTCGTCGATTACATGCAACCTCGCAGACATAATTCACAAAGTGTTGCAACGAGGGCGGCTTGCGTGCAACGATATCTCGTTTTCAGAATGATTTTATACGCGTGAAGAATACATCATTATTTTCCGCCAAATCTCGAGCAGTTAAAGTTGTGGTTTTTCCATTTAACTTCGAGTTATGGGATAAGCTCGTAACGGAATTGCAAAACGAGCTTATTAATTCACGCAATGGCTAAGTACTTTTATGAGAAGGTGAGAATGAGAATGGGTACACTACTTATCATTCGGAGCGTTTGGGTCACTTCCAATTTCTGGCAATTGCGGGTGTTACATACGAAAAGGAGGTCAACCAACGCAAAGTGCAATAGCGACGAATGAAATAGATTCGCGTTTAATCGCATTACACGACGTGTCTGCAACAGTCGTTAAATATTCATGACAACCCGCGACGCTGTGACCGGCAAGTGGCTAAATTATTTATGATTCTTTTATATCATAATCGAGTATAACAACAAAGCGAAAGTTGCTCGTACAAAGCTTGCGGAATATATTTGCGAACTTTGTCCGCGGTTTTTTTTTTTTTTTCCCCCCCGAATCTTGTTAGGAACAAGCTATTTGTGAGTCGTTGTCATTATTGCTAAATTTAATTGGTATTTTTTTTGTATTATCGGTGAAGATAGAACCATAATTTTATATCATAGCGATATTAATTTATGAAACGAGGAAAGAGTCATCCCTGTTTCCCCAAAATTATTATTGACCCTTTGAATAACTGAAAAGTATTTTATCGAGCGAGTCGCAAAACAAAGAGCGCAATAGATTTTATGAATAACTTCGCATTTTTTACGAAATCCATGAATTATTAAGCGAATTATGTAGTTACCTCGTGAAATCGATTCTCGTTTCAGTCCTTTTGTCCTCACATTTCCAAATTAATATTGCCATCTCTTTGTTCTGTCCTCGTAACGGATTACGTAACGCGCTTCACTCATGTAACCATTCTCACGTGGATTCTCATGGCTTGGTTGGCTGCGGCAAAGGAGATTGACAAATTTCATCCGCTATAGTTCTTCACAACCATTGCAACCGTCGCTTGATTGCAAAGTTGTAGCTGCGTGTGTCTTAACGGCCGGGAAGCTGCCATGTAATCGTCGAATTAGAGCGACGATGAAAGACCAATTCATGGGTAATCGAACTAGCTCTCGCTTCCCGTTAAGCTTCCGTACGAGACGTTATATTGCTTCATCTCTCGAGTTCGACAGAAATTCCCGAGTTGCGCTGAAGCGGAGCGGTAAGCTTTTTCTCATCTCCCCTTTAACTTTCTTAACATCGACGCATCGTTCGTCAAGTACCTCTCGTATCCTCTCTCGATTATTCTTGCGTAACGGATGACTGTATCTCGTTACAAAACTGCGACCCCATCTGTTACCTCAAGAAATTTTAATAGTTTTGATCAATTAATAGAAACTACAGTAATTGTTTAATATTATATATATATATATATATAAATATTCCGAAAATTTAGAAAATAAATACGTTAATCAACGTATTCGCGAATACATAAATTAAATCAAAATGTATGACAAATGTGGTCAAGCCTCTTGTCGTTGATTTAGTTCGCCTCCCATTTCCTATTTCCAGTTTCATACTACTAGCCGAATGTGCAGTTATTTAAACTTTCGGTCAACGGAGAAGTAGTTAAAGTTAGGCAAATTCGGATAACGCGTGTGTACTTTAATTAATACGCATACGTAGGAAGTTTCTCGGTTATTAAGTTCTGTCGTCTGGAAATTGGATGTACAAATTCAACAATGCTCATCCGATGACGCTATATATCTACATTCATACCTTAATATATTCATATAAATTCTTGATTCGTCATGAAATATAGTCGTACAGAAATACAGCCAGAGCGAGCTAATATCAACGAATGACTATCAATTATTGTAATTTTTTTTTTTTTTTTTTTTTTTTTTTTTTTGCAGTGAATAATTGTCGTATTGGTTTATGTTTGCATTTTATTAAATTTTATATTTTGAAATGAGATAGACATTTTTTTTTTAAATATGTTACATATACATATTTGTTTAACGAGATATATAAAATTTCTAAATTTAATAAAATCCTAATTGTAAAACTCTCTCCCTCTCTCTCTCTCTCTCTCCCTCCCCCCTCTCTCTCTCTCTCTCTCTCTTTCTCTCTCTTTTTTAAATTCCTTAAAAGGTTTATAAAGATTATCGACGTAGAAAGGTTCATTGAATCTTAAAATCTCACAAATTTCAAAGCCCCGAAGCATGTCGTAATCGCGTCACTCCACGGTCGATCTTAAACTACTGAGTTATACGAGTGACTCTGTGGCACTCGCGCACTTTAATCCGAGGGACTTGAGAGTGCACCTGCTAGATGGTATATCTCTCCGGCTGCGAACTTGGGGTTAGCTTGCGAGAGAGACAGGCGTAAGAAGGACACGGGGAAAGAGGAGAAGAGGTGGTAGACCCAATTACATCTCGTTCGTGCAGAATTGGACGAATACATACAAGATGCTTAAGACGTTTTAACTATCTCGGGATTTGTACCCACATTCTAACTGTCGAGATTCGTTTAAGTACCCTATGCCGGACTTTCGTCGGTTTCCGAGGATTGCCATCGACCCATAAATCCGTTTCCGCAAACTCTGACAGTTTTCGCTAAATAGTCTTTGGTTAATTACAATTTTCGATTTTGGTTTTAAATGATTTGAAATTATAATTGCTTTAAATAATCTTAGATTAATTAATTCGTGATTATAAAATTACTCGCTTCCTTTCTATTTACTATTTATAAATAAAAAGAATTACGTTTATATACACGCGTCGTTAATATGAAAAAATAGAATTGTTCTGTAAATAATTAATCGATCGAATTTAATCAATTGTGTATTTAATTCGAGCAATTTTCTCTTTATTTTGCAGGACGCTACAGATACGAAAAATCTTTTTTCGGGACTATAACGGGTCGCTTGGGATGGAATCTGAACAGTGACGAAAGAAATTCTATGAGATTGAAGAACCAAGATTAACCGGCTGTTCATGTTCATCGCCGCTTCGCGTTAATGGAGCGTAGCCTATGGAAAGGGATGCGATGACACGCTGCCAGC
>NW_027223608.1:0-14867 GCF_030449975.1 Polyergus mexicanus
AAGCAGTGGTATCAACGCAGAGTACTGCACCGAATGTTAAAAAGGAATCCATTACAAAGCATGAAAATCTTTTAAGCGAGAGTTCATATTATGATCTCCGTTAATAGAATCTTGAGACCTGTAGTGGAGTGATCAACACTCATTTATATTGATAATTGAAATAATAAGAACTTTGTATTGGTGATAGTATTAGAAGATTGAAATGACATTTGTATATTGCTTATATATTTGATCTTTTTTATTTATAGTGAAATTTGTACATTGGAAATAATAAATTTGTCTATGGAGTGAATACTATTGAGATAATTTTATAAGTACATTATGAAAAAGTATGTTTAAGTTTTGTATGTTTTTACTTATTGAATTTAAAAGAAGAGACTAAATTGAATTTAAGGAAAAACAAAATCATGATGATGATAATTGCATATATAAGTATGATTCTTTTACAAAGAAGAAAATCTTAATGTCTTGCTGTCATTAATATTATATATGTTTATTTTGATTTCAACAGGCAACAGTAATAAATGAATATTAATTGGCAAAGCATGCACAGATCTAGCGTATGTCAAATACCAAGAAGAAATCCATTACAAAGCACGAGAATTTTTCGAACGGGACTTTAATATTATAGTCTCCACTAATAGAATCTTGTTATATGTAGTGGAATGCTAATTCATTAATTGTCACTAATAGTTGAAATTATAATAACTTTGTATTGTTGATGAATTAGAATATTGAAATGATATTTGTATATTGATTTTCAGTTATTAAATAAATTATGGAAGACAGTGCTTTAACATATCACACTTTTATAAAGAGCATGTTGTTTTTATATATTATTATATGTACTATATATGTGTATCTCTCTTTCACATATATGTATATTATTGCACATAAATAAGTAATCCATTACAAAGCACGAAAAATCTTTTAAACTAGAGTTCAATATTAAAGTCTCTGTACATATAATTTTGTAATCTATAATGGAATGATCAACATTTATCTATGAACTTATATTATTCAATATTTGTTGAAGCAATAATGAAGTTTATCCTTTATAACTGAAATGGCTTTACTAGTTCAGAGTTTATCTCTTTCCAATCGTCGGATGTCGTTTTTTATAATATAGTTTTGTAATAATTAAAATTAAAATCGACTTAAAAGTAGTTTTCATCAAAAGTAATTTTGTGTTGTTAATTCCGTATATTTTTTTCATTAATTCTTTTTTACTCGTTTATTGTGTTTGAAATTTACTTGTGTATTTTAAAATAGTTGATATATAGAATGTCGTTAAAATAATCGTTTCATAAAAAATAATGGTGTCGTCATATTAATCATATGATATATTATTGTAAATAGTTTTGTACTGTCGTTGTACTAGTCAATTATGTATGCAATAAAATATTCATTTTTTAAATGTCGTCAAAATAGCCCTTTGACATACATACATATATATATATATATATATATATATATATATATATATATATATATATATGTATGTATAAACGTATAATGCGCTGCAATGTTATTTTATTTTCATAATGTTATAATGTTCAATAAAGATACAAATTATAATCAAACAAGAAACATGTTTTAATTTTACAATGATCATATATAACATGTATATTTCTATATATACAACGTTTGTATTTTTATTTTATTTATTAGTGTTTTGTTGTGAGCAAACCTTTAATCCCATGCGTGTATATATGTGTATATATTCATATATATATATATATATATATATATATATATATATATATATGTGTGTGTGTGTGTGTGTGTGTGTGTGTGTGTGTTACAGTAAATGTGTACTAATTTGATAAAAGTAAATATATTCACAAGCAACTGAATTTAAACTTTTACCAGTAGAAGACCATACATTTTCTACTATTATGTATTGTAGCAAATGTATACATTGTCTAGTAAATGAATACATTTATCAGAAATAAACATTTTTATATTTAGGTGATACTTTTGCTGAAATCCTATCGTAAATGCATACATTGGCTAGTAAGTACATACACTTACTAAATTTACGCTTTTACTATATTATATATATATATATATATATATATATATATAGTATGATGTAGCTTTTTGTAGAGTTTTGTTTTGATTGCTTGTAATGGATAATAAATGTCATTGTACAAACATGCTTTAAAAATAAAAGATTAATTTCCCAAAAATATAAATAGATGATTGTTGATATTTTCATAACATTTCATAGGATTCTAATAGCGGAGAAAATTATAGTAAACTCTCGCTTAAAAGAATCTCGTGCTTTGTTAATCAATTCTTTTCTAGTGCTCCATGACAGATCTGCTGTGCAAATTACTATAGATGCGTAGGATATGTGGCTCTCAGTTCTGTTATATCTGAAATAGGCGTTTAAAAATATTAATAAATAGCATAATATATTAGAATTTCATATACAGAATAACTTTAGTAGTAATATTATCAAATCTCATGAGTATATTATATTATTATATTATATTATAGTATACGTACGTACAGTTTATTAAATAGCAGATTACCCTAAGGCTACGGAAACAGCAACTTGTATTGTAAATGACTTCTTTCACAACACTGATGGAGATATCGATATTTTCATAACATTTCACAAGATTCTAATAGCGGAGAAAATTTTAATAAACTCTCACTTAAAAGAATCTCGTATTTTGTTAATGAATTCTTTTTTAGTGCTCGATGACAGATCTGCTGTGCAAATTACTATGGATGTATAGCATACATGGCTCTCAGTTCTCTTATATCTGAAATAGGCGTTAAAAAATGTTAATAAATAGCATAATATATTAGAATTTCATACACAGAATTCTTTCACAGAACTGATGGAGATATTGCACAAAATACCATGATATGCTATCTATAACAAAGATATGATTCATCAAAATGAAAATAAGAAAGATGTATTACTTCTTGGACTATTGCTAGGAATATCATTAAACTGCATTCTTGTCTTATTTCGAAGTATTTGAATATACAATACTTACTGAAATTGTAATGTATCTAATTGAAGCTCAAAGAAGAATTTATCTCAGATGAAAATTACAATTAATTTAACTTTCTATTTAACTGATATGTTTTCTTACTTCCTGATTACATTACGTTGTGTCTGTTACGTGTGCAATGACACCGACATGAAAAAAAGATTTGGAGAATTTACAGTCAAGTTTGACTCTTCAAAAATAAAAAATTAATTATTACGCTGTGTCATTATGAGAGGTTAGGAAATCTGTCATAATAACTATGTCCGAGGCAAAGATACAAAATGGTATAATAAAATTATTAATTATTATTTATGGACAGCACGTACCATATAAAAAGTAGAAATATGTTTATAATTATAAACTTTTTTATCTTCTTTTTCTAATTATAAGCGATTACAGCAAATCTGACAGCAAGAAATCACAGTTGTAACAGCCTTTTCTTAAATATATCAACAGTCAGAATGTATGAATATTCAGATGCGATACGCTTGATCGAAATGTGCGGAAAAGAAATGTGCGCGAAAGAAGTGTGCGCGAAAGAAGTGTGCGCGAAAGAAGTGTGCGCGAAAGTAGTGTGCGCGAAAGAAGTGTGCGCGAAAGAAGTGTGCGCGAAAGAAGTGTGCGCGAAAGAAGTGTGCGCGAAAGAAGTGTGCGCGAAAGAAGTGTGCGCGAAAGAAGTGTGCGCGAAAGAACTGTGCGCGAAAGAAATGTGCGCGAAAGAAATGTGCGCGAAAGAAATGTGCGCGAAAGAAATGTGCGCGAAAGAAATGTGCGCGAAAGAAATGTGCGCGAAAGAAATGTGCGCGAAAGAAATGTGCGCGAAAGAACTGTGCGCAAACGAACTGTGTGTAAACGAACAGTAACAAACGTTTATTTACCAAATGAAATTAATAATAAATGTCAAAAAATTTCAAAATTATACATGCATACATGCGTGTGTATGTATTTTAAATTATACAAAAATATGTGTTGTGTCCAAAAGCAACGTGTCCAATTGAACGGTGCGCAAATAAAATGTGTCTAAACGAACCGTGCGCCATTGAAATGTGTCCAATCGAACGGTGCGCAACTTTATGTGTCTAATATCACAGTGTGCGATTGCAACGTGTCTAATTGTACTGTGCGCAAGTGAGCCTCTCCCGCAGCATACGGTCCACTTTGGTATGTCTATCACATTGCAATATGATCCTCATGGCCCGGTTTTGTGCTTTTTGCAATTTACTCAGCTGTGTTTCTCCCATATCAATTAACAGCGTCGCACAATACTCAAAGTGAGGTGCTATAATTGTCTTATATACAATACATCTAGTGTATGCCGATATATAATTACCTATCCTATTCAAAAAACTCGTTTTTTCCCTATTTTCTTTAGCATATAATCACAGTGGTCCTTAAATCGTAGTCTATCGCCAATAATTATGCCTAGGTATTTCATTATTTCCACACGTTCATTCTCAGTTCCATCCAAACATTTCAATGTTATATTACCTCGCAGTTCTTTTTTTATACTTCTAACAATCATATATTTCGTTTTTCCTGCATTTATTTTTAACTTATTTATATTCATCCATTCTTCTACTATAGTAAATGCCATATTCATTTTGCCCTATAATTCCGCGCTGCTTTCTCCAGTTACATATATTAACGTATCATCTGCAAACATTTTTATGGTACATCCTTCTGGACAGATTTTTATTATATCATTTATATATACTATAAATAATAAAGATCCTAATACAGATCCTTGCGGTACTCCATATTCTGTGGTCATTAATTTAGACCATTTATTATTAAATTGAACCTGCTGTGTTCTATCCTTTAAATATGATCTTAACCATTCTATAACCATTCCCCTAATTCCATATTGATATAATTTCTCTAATAATCTTTCTCTATCTATTGTTTCAAAGGCTCGCTTAAGATCCATGAAAATTACTCCTACCATTTTTGCCTCATTAACTATCAATTTCCATTCATCAATGACTGTTTGAATCGCTGTTTCACACGAATACTGTTTTCTAAAGCCCGACTGATGTTCTGTTATAATACAGTTATCTTCCAAATACGTTTCAATTTGCTTATTAACTACTAATTCTAACACTTTTTCAAATATTGGTAACATATTTATAGGCCTAAATTCACTTGCTTTTCTAGCTTTCTCTATTTTTGGAATCGGTATTATTGTAGCAATTTATTACGCAAAATGCTGCCTTTAATATATCGCTATTTATTCCCTCCTCTGTACCTTTCTTTTTCGATAGTCCCATAACAATTTCCTGTAAATGCTCTATACTAGTCATTTCAAAATTTTTCATGATTCCCTCGTTTTCAATAACATAAATAATTCTTTTACATGCATTCCCAGTTTTACTCCCATTTATAGATTTTACTATACTATTAATACTTTGTATATAATATAAATTAAATTTATCTGCTATATTGCATCGTTCAGTGCTGTCTAATATTTCAAAATCTATATTCTCTACTTCCCTCTTACCTCCTGGTTCGCCTCTAATTATTTCTTTTAGTGTTTTCCACATAAATGTTGGATTTTCTTTATTAAGATCTATCATATTTTCATAATATTCTTTCTTCTTTGTCTTAATTAATTTAACTACTGTATTACTTTCAATTTTAAATTGCAACCAATTTTGTTCCGTGTCAGCATACAATGCCTTCCTATATGCCTCATCCCTTTTGGCCGCTGCTTCTCTTATTTCATCCGAAAACCACTTTTTCCCTTCCCATATTCTCGGAATTCTAAAATTTTTTCTAGGTGCTGTAGCACCTAGTCCAACGCATTTACTATACTATCAACAAATTTCTTCGCTCTCACACTGATATTCATATCTTGGTTTTTCTCTAATTTATTTTCCACTAATTTAATAAATTCATCTATATTAAATTCTCTATAATTCCTAACACTAAGTTCTCTGTATTTATTATCAAATTTATTCGCATTCAGTTCAACTTTTAGCCACACATGGTCCGTTATTTTAGGTTCATGCATTACCTGCACTTCTATTTTATTATTAGCAAAAATTAAATCTATAATTGTTTTACTATCTTTCGTAATTCTCGTCGGTTTATTTACATATTGTTTCATGCCTAAGCTCAACATTGTCGTTTGTAACTTCCTTGTATAAAACGAATCTAACATAATATCTATATTAAAGTCTCCTATTACCATACATTCTCATCGTATTATTAACTCTTCTATTATTAGAAATTTAAAATATTCTATTATTAGAAATCTCACGAAATCACCATGCGATGCACTCGGTGAATGATATATTACCATTATTATTCCTCTATACATTTTTTCTTTCACCTCAATCGCAGCACACCAACAATTCGATTCTAATTTTTTTACTAATACTATTTCATATTTAACATCATCCCTTATATATAAAACAACCCCTCCTGTATTTCTATTTTCATCATCCCATCTAATTATACTATAACCTGGTACGTTCACTTCACTGTCTTCAATTTCAGCAGTCAATCTTGTCTCTGATAACGCTATGAATGCCGGATTTACTTTCTTCATAATCTGATGTTGTATCTCATCTTTATGCGCCATCAAACTTTGCGCGTTTGTATACAATATTATTTCCGCTTCCTTCTGTAGTTGCTATTTCGCATCTTCCCAGCCGGCTTTCCTCTTCTCCTCCTGTATCGCCCTTTTAAATGTTGGACATTCTGGGGTAAGGGCGTCGTGTTCATCATTTATCTTCAGGTTGTATGTTCGAATTTTAAACATATAATTTACACTTTTTATCTTTGTTGTCGTATATTCAATCACTTTATGATTTCCCGCACATTTGTGGCATGTTTCATCTCGCGTACAATTTTTTGCAATATGATAGTATCGCCAGCATTTAAAGCATCTTTTAACATTAATGTGATTGAATATAGGACATTTTCTCCATCCTACATTTAGTTTCTCTTTTTTCAACATCAATTCATGCGTTTCTTCATCTACTTCAATTATTATCGAACCTTCTTCTTTTTCTTTTCTTCTAAGTTGATTATTATTTCTTTTTTCTTTAACTATTTTTTTCACTATTCGCATTTGGAATCCATCATTTATTGCATCAATTCTATTCTGCTTCTTGATTGTAGTTATTAAGTCATCATCATCCAATCTCATTTCTTCTTCGCTGACATTGATAATTTTTATTTTGGGCTTCATCTGCGGTAATTCCGTAACTGAAATTTTCTCCTAGTTCGTCCTGCACTGTGGTCAACGTTTTCATTTCTTCTCCAGTCGATTTACTAGTTTTCACAATTGCCCTCGCAATCTTCTCGCGCTCGCGAATATCCTGGATCTTATCGATCGCAGCCATCGCGGAAATGCAAAAATGTCAATCTCTCTTACATTTCATCTCCAACGAAGTATCGGCAACGATTAATCGTTTTGCGGTATCGCGAACACGTTAAATCCTTTTCTGTATCGTTGAGCGAGCTGTCCTTGTCTATCACTACGAATCCGTACTTGCACTGCCAACAATCGCGACACAACGCGCAAAATTCATCGTATGGCATATCGGTATTCACGTGATCGTTGTACATGTGTTTCAGGTTGGTACCATCCTGTTTGAACAGGATCAGCAAGTTCGCGTTGTCGCATATCAGATGTTTAGGTATTCTCGCGTACGTCTGACAGAGATAAAAGCAGTCGACGCTCGAGTGCCCGCCCATTGAGAAGTACTTTATCACAGCATCCTGCTTATCGCATGCCACGTCATCGAACACGAAGATCGAGTTTGGACGCGCCTCGCTCGGCGGAATGACGTCACTGTTGTTGGAGAACGTGAAGTAGCCGATTTCGTCGATCAAAGTAGTGATACTGGGCCGGTTGTAACTCAGGTCCTCTGAGGGAGGGGTGAGGGGCGAGGGGAAACCGGCGGGGCGGTATGACGTCACGGGGGGGGGTGTTGTGTCATGGGGAGGGAGTATGACGTCACGGGGGGGGTGACGTCACGGAGGGTATGACATCACGGGGGGGGTATGACGTCACGTGAGGGGACTGCGGCGGAACGGTAGGCTCGGGGTCCGCGGAGAGGAAGAGGGGAACTGCGACGGAACGGTAGGCGCGGGCTCCGCGGTGAGGGGGAGGGGGACCGCGGCGCAACGGGTGGCGCGGGGGCCGCGGAGAGGGGGAGGGGAATCGCGTCTTAACCGATAGGCGAGGGACCCGCTAACCTAATCTAACCGATAAGCAAGGGGTCCGCGGTGAGGGGGAAAGGGGACCGCGCGAAACCGATAGGCGAGGGGTCCGCGGGGGAGAGGGAACGCGAAGGTACGATGCCGCGAGTAGGTGTTAGAGAGATAGCGCGAGGCGTCCGCAATGTGTAAGAGAAGGATAGTGCTAATGATATTTTATGGGTGTGGGAAAAGGATAGCGCGAGACGTCCATATGAGTGTAAGACAAGGATAGCGTTTGCATGCACGGGAAAAGGATGGCGCGAGGCGTTCGCAATGTGTGGGAGAGGGATAGCGCGAGGCGTTCGCAATGTGTGGGAGAGGGATAGCGCGAGGCATGCATGTAAGAAAAGGAAAGAAGAAGATGCAGAAATAATCGATAGTTTAATTATAATAATAATAAGTTTATTTAATAATTGTGTGTATATTACAATGTGTGTGTGTGTGTGTGTGTGTGTGTGTGTGTGTGTGTGTGTGTGTGTGCATTGTCTCAAACATTTTAGAGTAAGAGATGTATCACTTACGAAAAACGCTTACTCTCAGCTCTTGATAAGAAAACAAAAGTTAGAATGTTTCCACGAGCAAATATCTAAAGTCTTTTAAATATGAATAATATATTATTATATGTAAACCACTATCGAACGGCAATCGAATGGCTATGAACGGCTATTGAACGGCTATCGAACAGCTTTGAACGACTATTGAACGGCTATTGAACAGCTTTGAACGACTATCGAACGGCTTTGAATGGTTTTGAACGGCTTTGAACGACTATTGAACGGCTATCGAACGGCTCTGAACGGTTATCGAACGGCTGTCGAACAGGTATTGAACGGCTTTTGAACAGCTTTGAACGACTATTGAACGGCTATCGAACGGCTTTGAACGGTTATCGAACGACTATCGAACGGCCATTGAACGGCTTTGAACGAATATTGAACGGCTATCGAACGGCTTTGAACGGTTATCAAACGGCTATCGAACGGCAATCGAATGGCTATAAACGACTATTGAACGACTGTTGAACGGCTAACGAACGACAATTAAACGACAAAACAATTATTTATACACCATTCCAATATTAATGTCATGTACTGAAATGTAACATCTATATTTTAATTAACTAGCTGACGCCGCTATCTAACGTCACGTACTGAAATTTAATACTCGCGTACTGGGATATAAAAGAGGAAAAGGGAAGAATAAAAGAAAATAAAATATATTTCAACAATAGTTTTGTGGGGGATGTGCGGAGCCTCGCGGGCTTCCTTCCCCCACGTTTCGCAGGCAGGGAGTGGTCGTGGATAGTTAGTCTTCAATGAGCACGTTCTGTTTACTATGTACAGAAATATATTTTCACGTAATTACAGATGCTAGTATATACAAGTGTTTAATTTTATATTGGTTTGTGTGTGGCCCTGAAAAGGGCCGATTGAACGCGGGTGTAGGCGTTATTGCAGACGTTCTCGCCACTGGATATGTGGCGCCGTCACGGTAGTCCGTGGTGGTCCCCACTTCCGCAGAGCGGGAGGAATCCCGGGAGGAGTGTAGCTCTTTTTCGGCGAAGTCGGAACGTCTGTCTGCGTGGCCTGGTGTTGCGTCACTTCCTCCCAGTCTGAGAGGTCCGACTGCGTGGCTCTCTCGCAGGTGTTGTTGGAGGCCTGCGTGGCCTTCTCGTCTGTGGAGGAGTGAACCTGCGTGCCGCGATGCACTCTGCTCTCGGGGTGAGTTTGCGTCCCTCGGTCTGTCCGCTCCGAAGGTGATGGTGGTAGCAGAGAGAGTTTGACCGGGTACTTCCACCCGTAGGTCGGCGAGGTATAGCGCCGAACCCGTACATTCCACGTCGAGAGAAATTCTCGTCCAGGGCGTGTGCGATGTACCGGCGACAGCTCGAGTGGCTGCAGCTTCCACTCTCTCAGCGTCCAGCAGACGCGACGTGGGGAGGGTGCTTTCGGTGTCCGTTCCGCTCCTGTCCGCTCGAAGGGCCCCGGTGATGCGGGCGGCGGTAACGGAGGTGGACGTCTCCTTACTCCTCGCTTGTGGTCTCTATCCAAGACTCGAAAGAATATACTGACGGACCCGAGCTACGACAGCCGTCGCTAACTCAGCCTTGCTTCACGAGAGAAGTCCTCTCCAGCAGTGCTGAGCCGCGACTGATTATCTCGCTCCGCTGGCGTTCTTATATACTGCCACTCAACGGATTTCACTTGCTGGTAGCGGCTCTTGGTTCGCGCTGCGTCTCGGTGGGCTCCCGAAGTTCCTGCGGGCTTGCTCGTGCTCGGCGCGTGATAGCAGCCGCACGCTTTCACGTGTTGTGCGCGTGCCGCGCGTGATCGCTGCCGCGCGCTTTCACGTGTCGTGCGCGTGATCGCGACAGGTTGTTCTCAGGAGCGCGTATATCCTTCGCGCGCCTGAGCTTTTGTGGTGGCTATCCGCCACAGTTTAGTCTAAATAATGTTTGGGCGAATCTTTATGATGATTCGTCCACCAATTGAATATTTTAAAGACATTTTGTAAAGCGCAATTTTTCAAATGTTTTTCACAGCGCATAGTATTAGTAACATCTAGCTTATTTAACGAAGTGATATCTTCATAGTCCGCATCCAAGGTCTCAATAATAACGTCGTTTCTCGCATCATCGTCAAGTATATCGACCAGCCATTCTCGTTTTTCGCATCCTTTAACGTACACCATAGGAGATGCTCCATCTTCCTCTTCCGTCGCGCCCATCACAGCTCTCGTAATCAAACGCCTAGCGAAGCTGTATGGAACGTTTCCATCCTCCCATTGAAGTCCATGGTGATGTCCGATTAACCATGAAGCTTGGCATCTCTCAGATTTTGTAAGCGCACGCCATGGTACGGGATTTGCAAAAAAGTAATGAGAGAGAACAGATCCATTTCTCAATATCGCTACTTCCTTCACGACAATGCTTCTCCCGATAATGAATCCCTGCAGATCCACTAACGTTGGCGCGATCATGCTGATAATATTACCGTACAATTGCAAGAACGATGTACGACTGTTGCCGATCGTCAAAATCTCAATCTTTTTATATTTTGACATTGGAGAAGATATTTGCTGATTTAGGTAATTTTACGAACTACGTTGGTCAATGGGCAATATTCGACAACGCGATCGTGCAAGATGAGACAATAGGCGGTAGTATTTGTCGGTATTTCCTCCTTGCACTCAAACTCTAATCTCACGTCCACGGTGGAATTTTTGACAGACTCGTTTTGTCGCGAGCAATCGATAACAGCGAGAGGACCGCAATGCAGAAATTTTGAAATGTTTAATAGCACATCATCATTATCACACCCGTAATAAGATTTACGAAAACGAGAGTACATATCGAACAAGAAGGCGAATCTATTTTTATCGAAATCTAAATTCAAATCATCGTAAGGATAAAATTCCGAGTTTAGATAGAGTTTAACGTTGGTCAATTTGCAGTCGTCGAATGTAGTAATATCTTTTGACACAGCATTTTTTCTGCCAGTCTGCAGCGCAAAGATCAGGTATCGCGGCTTCTCCAGCTGAGAGGCGGCTTTCACGGTCCACGAATGCTTGATCATATTATGCAATAGAGGAAATTCGTATAGATCCCAAGAGCGAAAACTGATATTCAAATATCGCCCGCTTTCCAACCCGCGCAGGAAGGATAGTTTATTGACCTCGCTCAATATTACATGTGGCATACGCCATTGTATCTTGAATAATTCGATATCAGCTTCAGCCGAAGCATGTCCAAATATGCAATTGTTATCGTTGCGCGAACGTATCAGAATTAATTCGTGACGAGCGTTGATCACAATTCGCTTATAATCTTCGCAAAAACCCAATAGTATGTTTAGCGGAACGCAAAAATTGAAGTAAGATTCAACAGCATTATGTGACATATTCCACGCAGCATTCCCCAAGATTTTACCTTTCTCGGTTGTTAGAGAGATATAGTTTTTAATCGTGGAAGTTATTCCAACGTTTCTGTTGCGGTCAATCTCCACACCGTCGAGTTCATATCGAAGTTCATCAAACATAAACGCGACACAATTGTTTCCCAATACCACTCTTCCCTCTTCAGCTACTTTACGCACCATCAACTTTCCTTCGACGTATAGAAAACTTTCACATGGTAATGTGTACAAATCTTGATGCTGTATCGGTATACGTATCTCGTCGCTATATCCAAGCGTTGTGTTGGCGTATGGATTGTACGTATGAGTCTCAATCTTGATGATACGGTTGTCAAAGATCGGCTCATCTCCGATATTCAAGATGTCAATCATATTGTTATGTATTTCGTACGACGAATCCCAATGATTTTAAAAACTCGCGATTCAACGCGCTGAGCTTCTTTTTAGCGTAACCAGATATCTGATTATTGTCAAACGATACAGCAGCCACTCGCCTTCTCGCAAAAATATTGTCCCTCGCAAAGATATTGTCTCTCGCGTGCTCCGTGCTTCCGTTCAACACAAGCATTTCATTTGTCAAAGGCTTTATTTTTGCCGCCGCCGTATATGCAATCTTACGGTAATTTCCTCTCCTCGAAAATCGAGCAAATGTCCTTCTTGATCAACAATGCGTATCGTTAAATCAGTAATGCTCCGTGCGACGATCGGTAGATAAATGATCTGTGCTAGCGTTTCCGATATTTTATATCCTGGCGGCACGCTCGGTGAAAATTCATGTATCGTGTGTACGCGCTTGTCATTGCTGTACGCGCCAGTGGTTACGCTGCATTCTATACGAATAATATTTATGCTAATAATATTTATCGGTACATCCGATTCGTGCCATTTCCGAGGTTGTAATATACGATTCGACGAGAATCCCAACAACGATCCAACGTTGCCCGGTTTACTACAATTTATTCTATAGACACAATTGATTTCACTTTTTAGCGTATTATTATTAGCGCGAAGCATTATTGGATATTCGTCATGTTCTTCGCCATCAACAATATCGTTGGTAGTAAAATTGCACGTCGGAGATATTCGTTTATAGCGTGTAATTCGTACGATCCCTCGGGAATCGTAATTTCCTTAACGTCGTTATCAAAATAAAATTTATTATTCCAAGAATTCACGTTCGATATCGTATGATACGTTTCAAAGTCCGTTATGCCAAGCTCGTAATCGCCATCGTTTAAATCTACAGCCGGAAAGTAGCTTACAGCAAGAGCGCTACTCTTGCCGGTCAACGTAAGTGTGAGTGACATGCTGGAAAAGTGTCAAACGAGTACTGAGTCGCGACGGTGAATTGTCAGGCTTTAAATTCATATCGATCATCGACCGTTTGAAGAAATCGAAGACACAATTGTCCACAAATACTTTGATTATAATTTTGATAGGCCGTGTGATTGTATTCTATATTTGCAATATTCTGTCCATAATATCGCACTAATTCCTTGGGCGGTCGCAGATTTCCAAAATTATCGAAATATACTACACGATCTCCCCTCTTTGCATACGCAACCCAATGAGTACCGGAACCATTGACGTCATCCAAATTGACGATACCGCTCTCATTTCGCCGTACACCGTTTATCGGTATATTATTGCGCCTGAAAACACCTCTAAAAAATTGTATACGCATACGTTTTGCAAATTGTTCCAATTGAACATTGGTTGTTACATCGGCAGGCATTTTTATTTTGACATTTTTTTTTCTTGACCGCTGTTGAGAACCCTCGTCCACGCTTGTATGGAGCGAGGTAAAGTCCGTGACGCGATTATGACGCTGCATTTCTTCGAGCTGACGTTGCGTCGCCTTGCTATCGTTCACCGCCTTCGCGATTCCCGCTGCTCCGCCAGCCAACGAACCGAAAACTCTCAATAATGGTAAAATTGGTAAGATACCACCGCGCTTCGCTATAGGAAGTATTCGTTTTTTCGCAGTCTTTTTCTTCATCAATGATTTTTTTGTTTTCAGCCCCATACCGAATTTTGTCTTTGCTTTCATAGCCGCCCAAACAGCTGTAGCGGCTGCTCTTTCGCCAAGAGTCGAATCTCTTGCGGTAATACGCGTTCGCGCTTTCGTGGCGAGTATATTATCCGCAACATATCGTTAACCGAGATTGTTGCTTCGGGAATAAGCTATGTCGTGCTCGCGACACGCGGCATCCAATGGATTGATCGCCTCTAGCCAATCGTGTTTCTAAATGAGTTCCCGGTCCGCAAAACTGATAGCCTGGAATATATAACTCGATAGGAAGTTCGTTTATCGCACGATTTAACAAACCGTTACCTCTTATAATTTTTGCTGGCATTTGTCACAATTTTTTATTAACGGTGTTGGACCATCGAAATGTGTTTGCTGTAACGTCAAATTATAATGTCGCGTGCATCGACGATACTGTTGAATCTCTGAGTCAGCTTTTATATGTTCGGGAAGCTTGTCCCACAATTGTTCCACGTAGCTACCAAAGTCTCGCAGTAAAGCAGTCTTGGGGATAATCTATAATTGCTCGGTGGTAAGCTCGAGAATATCGCTGTCAACCGATAGAAGAAGAAACATTTCTGAGACTGAGCGGTTTCGATTCGGTGCGCCTCTATAAATAGGGCCCCGATGACTCATTTTTCCAAAATCTGATTTGAGATTCGCGAGAGCAAACATGCGGTTCGCGCGACAAGCGACGAT
>NW_027223609.1:0-14785 GCF_030449975.1 Polyergus mexicanus
AATCGTGATTTCCTCGCCGCGAAAATCGATCAATTTTCCGTTTTGGTCCACAATACGCACATTTATATCGGTAATGGTCCGTGCGATGATCGGAAGGTAAATGATTTGCGTTGGAATCTCCGACACTTTATATCCGGGTGGAACGTTAGGCGCGAATTCATGTATAGTATGCGCGGATTTGTCGTTGTGATACGCTCCTGTTGTGACGTTGCACTCTACTCGAATAAGGTTAATGGCCATAATATTTATTGGTTTATCGGATGCGTACCATTTATTCGGTTGTAATACACGAGACGAGAAACCCAGGAGCGAACCGATATTATCGGGTTTTGTGAAATTTACTCGATACGCGCATTTAATTTCGCTTCTCATAGTGTTATCGTTACCGCGAAGCGTTATAGAATTTTCACTTTTATCGCCATTCTCATTGTTTTCGAAATAATTGTCATCAACATCATATATGTAATCGTCATCGTTCGTTTCCGGTTCTTCGTTTTCGCGTTCTCGTTCCTCCTCTCTCGCTCGTCGTTTGTGACGAATCGCCGCTCTTAGATACGCGTTTATAGCGCTTAATTCGTAAGATCCTACTGGAATCGCGATAATTTCGTCATTATCGTCGAAGTAAAATTTATTATTTGTGGAATTTATATTCGGTATCGTATTATAAGTTTCGAAATTGGTTAAACCTAATTCGTAATCGTCGTCGTTTAAATCGAGAGGCGGAAAATAACTCGCCGTGAGAATACTGCTTCGTCCGGAAAGAGTGAGAGTCAGCGACATGATCGGCGAGAGCGATCGAACTGCATTCGATTGACGAATAACGGTTGATATTATAGTCGACGATTCCTTCAATCGACTTCTCGGAGAAATCGAAGACTCAATTGTCCGCAGATATTCTGATTGCGCGTCTGCTCGGAGCGACGATTGTATCGAATGTTCGCGTCGCGCCCGAGATAACGCGCGAGTTCGTGCGGAGGACGAAGATCGCCGAAACCGTCGTAGTAAATCGCGTCGTCCCCTTTTTTCGCGTACGCCACCCAATGAGTACCCGGTCCGGATGCGTCGTCTAAATTCACAATGCCGCTCTCATCGTGGCGCGCTCGCGACGGAAGCGCGTTGCGCATAAATACACCTCTAAAGTGAGGTACGCGCGAGAGTATCGCTGCGCGATTTAATTGTTCGTTTGTCGTTGCTCCGACGGATGGGAGGATCTCTAGCGTCTGTTTACGCGAAGTTTTTTTTTAGCTCTTCTTCTCGTCGAGGACGCGCCACTCCCGCGTTTGTATGGCGCGAGATATAAACCGCGACCTTCCATCGCGCGATCGTGGCGCTGCAACTCCTCCAGCTGTCGTCGCGCTGCTTTGCGATCGTTCACCGCTTTCGCGATTCCTGCCGCTCTCCCGGCCAAAGAACCGAGAGCTCCCAATAACAGTAGCAGGGGTAAAAAGCCGACGCGTTTCGCTATCGGAAGCGTTCTTTTCCTCGTAACGATTATTTTCCTTTTGTTCTTTTTTCTCTTGATTTTCGTTGTACCCATTCCAAGTTTTGTCTTCGATTTCATAGCCATCCATACAGCCACTGCGGCGGCTCTCTCGCCGAGAGTCGAGTCTCTAGCCGCGACGCGTTCGCGCGCTCTTTTGGCGGGCGCGTGGTCGGCGACGTGTCGATCAGCGAGCTCGCCGCTTCGCGAGTACGCGATATCGTGCTCGCGGCAGGCCGCATCTAGAGGATTGTCGCCTCGATCGCCTCGCGCGAGTCGTTTCGCGAGACGAGTACCCGGCCCGCAAAATTGATATCCAGGTATATGTAGTTCGAAAGGGAGCGCATTTATCACTCTATTCAACAAGCCAGCGCCATGGCTCACACCGTACTGCTGTTTCGCGAATTGCATTCGCCGCAATCTTTAACAAGCGGCGCCGGACCGTCGATGTGCGTACGTTGCCAAGGGCGATTATAATGCTCTAGACATCGACGGTAGCGCCGCACCTCCGGATCCACTTTTATATATTCAGGCAGTTTCTCCCACAATCGTTCTACGTAGCGACCGAAATGCTTTAATAAAATTATTTTCGGAATATACCGCAATTGATCGGTGGTGAAATCGAGAATATCGTCGCCATCTATTAGTAAAATAAACATCTCGATTCACCGCGCGCAATTTGCTACTGCGCGATTGATGGCGATCTATTCGTATATAAATAAAAAGGTCTCGTCCTGCCTCACGCGAGTGTACCGCGCACGCGCGCAGCAAGAGGAATGCGCTTCGTGCGGCAACCGATCGCGATAAAGGTGACGAATCTCGACAATAAGACGCGACCGTCGAAAGAAACGCGTAGACACGGTCGTCTATTACCGAGCGCTATTCGCTGCGTCATTTGCGGGCCTTCTAGTTGCGGCAAAACAAACGCGTTAATAAGTTTGTTGGAGAGTCCGCATGGCGTACGCTTCGAGAACGTTTACGTTTACTCGAAGTCGTTGCAGCAGCCTAAATATCAATATTTAGAAAATTTATTAACACCGATGGAAGATATAGGTTATTTTACATTTTCTAATAACTTTGATGTTATTTCACCCAGTGAAGCTCTTCCGAATTCGATATTCGTGTTCGACGATGTAGTGTGCGACAAACAAGATACTATCAGGGAATATTTCGCTATGGGTCGACACTCGAACGTCGATTGCTTCTATTTGTGTCAAACGTATGCTAAAATACCGAAACATTTGATTCGAGATAACGCGAATCTGTTAATTCTCTTTAAACAGGATGGCACTAATTTACGTCACGCATACAACGATCACGTGAACACGGATATGTCGTACGAGAATTTTCACGTGCTATGTCGCGCGTGTTGGCAGTATAAATATGGTTTCTTAGTGATCGACAAAGATAGCGCGCTTTGCGCCAGTAGATACAGACGAGGGTTTAACGACTTCATTGTACCGTAGAGCGATCAGTCGTCGCGGATACGTCGAACGCGCCGATCGCTCTCTCCCGCGAACTAGAAGAAGTCGCAATGGTCTCGACGGATATCGGTGAACGCGAAAAGACAGCGAAAGAGATAGCTAAGACGCGCGCGTCGATTCGTAAAAAACACTGAGCATTGAAGACCGGCAAAATGGAAAGCGAGATTGCGATAGAGAGTTGTTTCAAACCGATCGTCGAACCGCTGCGACGCATCGCTAATCGCGCCGAGCGAGACGAGATAGAGCGAAACGAAATTAAGCGCGAAACGATAAAACGAGACGCGATCGACGCCTCACCCTCAACAACGAGCGTCGAGGAAAAATGGAAGGACGAAGCGCTGACTCCCGTTTGGAAAAAACCTAAAGCGAAACGAATACGCGCGCGACGACGATTGAACGCCGTTTCTACTCCATTAAACGAGTCTTCCGTCGAAAGAGATCCATTCGCGCGAAACGAAACCGAAGAATACGAAACGTTCGAATCCGAGAGTCTCGAATCGCCCTCGACGCTCGAAATACCCGTTAAACAAATTTCGCGAATTTCTCAAGATCGCGAAATATCGCACGGTCGATTAGGACCGTTAGGGCGAAAATATATGGGGACTCTTCTCGGCAGAGAAGCGCCGAACGAGATCGATCACGTTTACGGAGTTTACATCGGCGAGAAAAGTGCGATGCTCGGCGATAAGCAATTTGACGTAGACGCGAATGATTCCATATTCATAGATGAGATTAAATATATTGGTACTCCCGGTTTGTATGAATTAATTTTTATGAAAATTCCTAATAGTCTCATATATACAGAAAAAAATAAATTAACATACAGAAGTATATTGTTAACAATGAACGCTCATAGACGCGATCATGATGCTAAAAAGTCTGTCTTAGGAAATAAAGGATACAAATACAAATTCATTATCGCTCCGCTTATTCATAGCAGCGGTGCGAAAAAAACAGGCACAGATCGCGTACCGTCGACTATGCGTGTCACGAACAATAAAATCAATTACATTCATTGGGACGATCCGAACGAATTAGTGGATCGTCTGCGATTATTAGATGCTTCGCGTCGAGCCGGCAACAACGCTCGCGAAAACGAGATTCTATTGATAATCGAGGAGCTTCGCGAGACAGGAGCAATCGTATAAATCGAACCGTCGCAGTCGTACGCGGAATTCGCGATGTCCGTGAGCAAATTCGGCTCACCTCTAAGAAACCGAGGCTACGACGCGAGAACCGGAAGACTACGTCCGGCTATCGAGTCTCTGCGAAATTACGTGCGCGATAACGTGCTGTGTCTAAGTTCTTCCATGGAGTACGACGCGAGAGAGCGCAAGATAAAACGCTTGGTTCAACCTGAGGAGGACGCCGATGCGACAAGTAAAAGCTACGCCGAAGGAATCACATCGCAATTGAGAAAAGACGCGAACGAGGCGGGGCAGGGCGTCATTCTACTGTTCACGAGACTCGCTCAGCTCGATAGCGCTTTGGGTAAACGAATAGACGCCGTGGAAAATTCCATTTCGAGAATAGAAACGAGCGCTAATGCTCTAGATAAACGGATCGATGTTTTGGATAAACAAATTAAAGATTTAAGCGATCAAATCGAGATCGCGAAAAAAACTATATCGCTCAACGCGGCGGAGTTCTCGACGAGAAACGCGAGCGATTATAAAATAATGTTCAATCAAGGTAAAGCAATACGGGAACTAAATCAAAAATCGCGCATCGCGGCGAATTCCGCGGTGAAATCCGAGACGAAGATACGAGAATTGGAAAATTCAACGTCGCGATTGAAGAGAGACGCGGACGAGCTATCGAAAAGAGTGAGGGAACTGGCAAAGATTAGCAAGAGCGGCGATTCGCTCGAAAGAGAGATTAGCGGGAGCGGCGATCCGCTCGAAAGAGAGATTAGCGGGAGCGGCGATCCGCTCGAAAGAGAGATTCAATCCAATATTCTCGAGAGAAAGAGAAGAGAATTATGAGCGTCGAAAAACGAAGACTAGTCGAAGAATTGCACGCGCCCGCGAGAAGAAATTTTCCGCGTCGTCGCGTTGCGGTGCGCGGGTACGACGACCTATGGCAAGCGGATGTGGTCGAGATGCGTCCTTACGCGAGACTCAACAAAGGCCACAACTACATACTCACCGTTATCGATGCATTAAGCAAATACGCATGGGCTGTACCGCTTAAGAGCAAAAGCGCAAACGAGGTTACTCGAGCGTTATCTAAAATAATGCGAGACTCTAAGCGGTGTCTGAAAAATCTGCAGACCGATAAAGGAAACGAATTTTACAACGCCGATATGCGAAATTTCGCGAAGAAACGCGGAGTAAATCATTATTCGACGTATTCGGTGATGAAAGCGTCGATAGTCGAACGATTCAATCGTACACTCAAAAACTCTATGTGGAAGTACTTCACGCTAAACGGAACATACAAGTGGATCGACGAGTTACCACGACTCGTCGAGGAATATAACGCGCGAAAACATCGCACTATAAGTATGAGACCTGTCGACGTGACTCCAGCGATCGCCGATAAACTTTTAAATACCGTATACAGCAATATAAAGATCGCGGCTCCGGCGAAATTCAAAGTAGCCGATCCGGTACGCGTCAGTAAATTTAAGACGATTTTCGAGAAAGGCTTTACACCCAACTGGGCTACAGAGATTTTTCGAATAACTAAGATACAACGGACTAATCCCGTATCTGTTAAAGGATTCGCGCGGCGAGCCGATCGCTGGAGGATTCTACGAGTACGAATTGCTGCGCGTCGGCGATCCCGACGTATATCTCGTAGAAAAGGTGCTGCGTCGAAAGGTTTACGTAAAATGGTGTAATAAACCGCTTTCGCGAGGCGGTCGTGGATAACTCGGTCGGGATCCGGGGCTCGTGAAAGGGTATCGAGAGACGAACGATAGATGCGTTAGGTAAAATATACTTTATTGCGTTTAGATATATGTGTGTATACAGAGTGAGTGTGTGTGTGTGATTATGGTGTGTGTCGGTGTGTATGCGCTTGTATGTGAGTGAGTGATAAGCGAGCGAGTGCGTGTGCGAATGTGTAATATCGGTGTGGTATTTACAATGTATGTGAGAATGTCGGATTGGTTTAGCGGCAGTCGCGGCGGTCGTTGTGCGTCCGCATTATATGCACGGCTTCACGGATGCACGGTGCGGGATGCGATTTCGGCGGATTCGCAAATATATCGATTACTTGGCGCGGATCTGGATTTCGGCAGGAGCCGCTAGCTACCGGGCGGTAATTTCGGTCGGGTCGGTGGGCGGTCCTTAAACGCGTCGGTATCGATCTGATTGCGTCGATCGATGTCGCGGCTGGGTTAGATCCTCCCCCTTTGAGCGGGACTTAGCGCGCCGTATTAATGGCGAGTCCGGTCGCGGTAATGGCGGTCGCAGAATTACCGCGAGTTCGTGGATATCGCGGTATTGCCTCGTCGGGGATGAGTTTCCCGTAAGATGCAGGAGTGCAACGGCCGACGGGAACACCCGTCAGTGGCAGGGAACTCCCTACCACTGGACAGTTGCCGTTGCACGCGGACGAACGGATGCGGATGAGGTGTCGAGAACTCTCGACGGAGGCTGGGTACGCCCAACCCCGTTTTCCTCTTTTCGTAGTGTGTCGGAAGGATCGCTCGTGGAGATGCCGCAAACTCTCGGCGGAGGCTGGGTACTCCCAACCCCGTTTTCTCTCTCTCTGAGCGGTTCTAGGATCGTAGCGGATTTCCAGGCGTCTTACAGACTCTGGCGGTTGCGGAAGATCTGGTCTCGATATCGAAAATGTGCCCTTATTTATACCGCTTTTCCCGGCGGGTGCGCGTGCGTAATATGCCTGATTGTTTTAAGGCATATTGTTTCAAGTTGAGCCGCCGCGCGCGACTCGGGCGGTTTCGGGAACGGTCGGTACGGTTACCCGAGCGCGGCGACGACTCCCGGTAAACAAACGCGTCGGTTATAAATTCGAACGCTTTTCGACATCTTAAAAATGGGCGCTCGGCGCCTCCGCATCATGCCCGACAAACACCGGTCGGGCATAATGCGGAGGCGCCGAGTGCTCATTTTTAAGAGATAATAAACGTTTCGATTTGTAACCGCCGTTAAGCCGCGTGTTTACCCGGAATCGTCGCTGCGCTCGGGTAACCGTACCGACTGTTCCCGAAACCACCCGAGTAGCGCGCGGCGGTTCACCGTTAAACAATATGCTTTAAAATATTAAGGCATATTACGCACGCGCACCCGCCGGAAAAGCGGTATAAATAGGGCACGTTTTACATCTCGAGACCAGATCTTCCGCAACCGCCAGAGTCTGTAAGACGCCTGGAAATCCGCTACGATCCTATAACCGCTCAAAGAGAGAGAAAACGGGGTTGGGAGTACCCAGCCTCTGCCGAGAGTTTGCGGCATCTCGAAGAGCGATCCTTCCGATCTTTTACGAAAAGAGGAAAACGA
The DNA here is from genome assembly GCF_030449975.1 of Polyergus mexicanus. Taxonomy (NCBI): domain Eukaryota; kingdom Metazoa; phylum Arthropoda; class Insecta; order Hymenoptera; family Formicidae; genus Polyergus; species Polyergus mexicanus. Next base: position 7,437 of record NW_027223609.1, read on the forward strand.
GGTTGGGCGTACTCAACCTCCGCCGAGAGTTCTCGACGCCTCGAACAATCCGTCCACCTAAGCGCAACAGCGATCAACCAGTGGTAGGGAGTTTCCTGCCATTGACGGGTGTTCCCGTCGGCCATTGCACTCCTAAATTCCACGGACAGACTATCCCGGACGAAACGACAAAACGCTATTCACGAACCGACAGTAATTCCGCGACCGCCATTTACGAAATCGGACTCGCCATTAATACGGCGCGCTAAGTCCCGCTCAGGGGGAGAATCTAATCCTGCCGCGACATCGATCGACGCAACCGAATCAATACAGGCGCGTCTAAGGACCGCCCACCGGCCCGATCAAAATTATCGCCCGACAGTTAGCGGCCTCTGCCGACATCACGATCCGCTAGCGTAATCGATATTATATCGAAATCGTGCTCCGCGCCGCGCATACGTGCATGTAATTCGGATGCACCGCGACCGACACGACCGCACCGCTAACCGATTCCACATCTCACACATACACGAGTGCATTGTGTCACACACCGATCGTCATTCGCCTCACATGCATACCTTCGATACATTGTTACCTCATACTTCGATATTATACGTTCGCGCACGCACTCGCTTGCCTATCGTCTCACTCGCACACAACTACACACATACACTCACTCTGTATACACACATACTTACACGCAATAAATTATATTTTACCTCACGTTGCTTTTGTTCGTCTCTCGATACCCTTTCACGAGCCCCGGATTCCGACCGAGTTATCCACGACCGCCTCGCGAAAGCGGTTTATTACATGTTTAATACTTCGATAAGCCGTATATTATGTTCTTTTAAACTTGCTCCGTATATGACTATGTCGTCCAAATAAACTAGACATTTGATTCCTTGTAGCCCAGTCAGCACAGAGTTCATGAACCGCTGGAATGTGGCTGGCGCGTTCTTTAATCCGAACGGCATTCTATTGAATTCGTAATGCCCGTACGGTGTAGAAAACGCTGTCTTGCATTTATCGTTTTCGGCCACGGGTATCTGGTGATAACTTGACGCTAAATCTAAGATGGTAAAGTATTTTGCATTTCCCTGTTGGTCTAGTATGTCCGGTATATTAGGTAATGGGAAGGAATCGCCTATTGTTAAATCGTTTAACTTTCGAAAATCTATGACTATTCGTAGTTTTTGTTTACCTAAGACGCATCGGTCTTCTTAGGGACCACTAGCAATGGAGCATTCCATTGGCTGGTACTTGGTCTAATGATTTTGTCTCTCAGCATGCCTTTTACTTGCTGATTTACTTCTTGTTTATGTTTTTCTGGTAAGCGATATGGGTGTATATTTACGGGTGCACTGTTGGCTTGAACCGTAATTTCATGTGTGATAGTAGGAGTATAAGTGAGTGCATCTCCTTATAACATATGTCGCTAAAACTTTCGCAAATTTTTAGCAGTGTTTTTTTCTCTTCTTGATTTAGGTGTTAGGTATTGTATACGCAGTAAATTTTTTATTTGTTCGCGACGGGAAAGTGTTGTAACCTCTTGTTGTTTTTGAATATTGCATTTTTGAGCCGCTGTATTTTTTATTTCTTGGACTATTACGCATGGAGTTGGTAGTTTAATATTGTATATTTTTCGGTAGTGTTTACAACACTTATTAGGCAGGAAAATTCTTCTGGCTTTACTAGGCATTAGCCAATAAAGACTCCAGGCTGTTTCCTCAGCCCGTATTATGCCTACTTTATTTGAGTCGGTAGTAGCTTGAATAATTGTCTCGCTACGCGGTATTAAAGTTAATGCTCGGTACGGATATAATTTTAATATCTGCTAGCTGTATCTGCTTCTTATTATAATCGCACGTTACCTTGTGTTTTTGTAGAAAGTCTACTCCTAGGATTCTTTCATAATCAATTGGGACGTCGTCTTTCACGATATAAATTGAGTGCCGTATTTTTCGGTTCTTCAGGATTATCGTTGTCTTGATTTTTTCTATTGTATTCATTTTGTGTTCTGTAACTCCAGTGAGTGCCATTTGCTCCTCGTAAATCATGGTTTCTCCTTTTAGATTTCTTAACTTTATTAATGTAATCGTTGCTCCTGTGTCAAACAGTAGGTTTAATTTCCCTTTTTTAATTTCCTGGATGAGAAGAGTTACTAGATCTAATCCAGTTTTTGTTTGCGGTTTTCCTGTTACTTGCGATATTTGATACTCGAGGGCTGATCTCGGCTGTCTTGTATTCTCTTCGTCTTCTTCTTCATTCTCGTTTTGCGTTGTATTTTTTCTTCGTTGCTTATTCGTTTTATTACGATGTTGTGGCTTTTTATCTTCGTTTGATTTCGTCCGGTTAGATTGTACTATCCCAGGGCGTCCGTGTAGACTCCAGCATTCATCTCGGCCATGACCTGATTTTTTGCAGTAGATGCAGTGTTTTTCGAATGTATTTATTCTCGATTGTCCCTGTGGCTTCGGCAAGAAGAATCGGTTTGAATATCTGCTTGTTCGGCATTCTCGTCCGTGATGTCCTAGTTTTTCACATTTAATGCATTGTAATACTTTATTTCGCGCTGCTTGTATGAAATTGTATGATCGGGCTTATGCCGCAATGCATGTTCTAATGGACCCTTGACTTTCTCTTCCGCATTGGCTCCTACGATTGCTTCTTGAAGCGTTGAGTAATGCTGTGCTCGTACTACCAATTTGATATCCTCGTGGATTTGGGAATTTTGCAGAGCTTGCTGTTGTATAGTTTCACGTATAATGCGTTTTCGTTCGCTGCGGTAATCTTGGCCTTCGATCCTGGATTCATATAATTCCATGGCCAAATTGTCGGCGCGCAGCCCCTATGCTCTGGCGCTCTCATCGGCTTTTTGTTTTAAGGAGTTAAATTCGATTTGCAAGTGAGTGATGCTCTTCTTGCTTAAATAGCAGATTTCGAGTTCTCTTTTAAACTGTCCGAAACTGTTTATATTTCGCGTTTCAAAGTCTACCATAGCTTTTCCCTTTAGCTTTGTGCAAAGTATTGCTTCTAATAATGTTCTTTCATCTGCGGGATTAATATTTTTTATCGCGTATGAACATGCGCTTAAAAATTTTTTAAGTTTAGCTTGTGAATTCCCATCAAATTCCGGAATCATATCTCTTGCTTCTTTTAATCGTAAATGACCGTTTAAAGGTGACGATTGAACATCGATAAGTGTTCGTCCGTATGTGACATCAAGATTAGTGTCATTCGGTATCGTTCGCGTTCTATTTAAATCTTCCCGATTTGCAGATCGTGTATTTACCCGTGTAATTCTCTTATTTCTTCTCGAATTTCTCGAACGGTTTGCACGATTTCGATTATCAGTGCATTGCTCGGATCTCCGAAGGGACGTCCGGCGTCTTCATAATCCGTGGTGGCGTTATTTCTAGCCTATGCTCGCAAGTGTTCTATTTCCTTATCAACGTTTTCGGGGGAAACAGTTGATGGTAATGGATTACGTTGCATGTTTTCTTCGTTATTTGCTTCGAAGATGCTACTGTCGTATGATACGGGGAGCAATTTCTCCTAACGGCAACGCGTTCGACGGATGTACGATTTATATCAGATCCCTCTACTTCTATTATGTTATTGTTATTGTTATTGTTAGGCGGGAGTGTATTTTTTGCTACTTGGTTTATTTCTAGTTCGCGGGATCTTAATTCGGGTGAATTCTGGCCTGAAAAATGGTTATCTAAATTTCTCCGTACGTTATCGCGAATGTCGCAGGCCGCTCCTTCGATTACTTGTACGGGGTTTACCAAGCCGAACCTATTTGCTAGTCGCGCTGATGCGCTTAAAAATCGCGATCGGTGGAACGTAACTCTTTTCGGTTGTGCCGACATTCACGTTATTTTATTGTACAATGTTTTTGACTTACAGTATAACGATGATACGCATTCTTCTTTCGCTTACTTGTTGCTTCTGCACGGTCAGCTGTTGTGGTTGGATCGCTCGGCAGTGCACGTTGTTGTAGGTCAGCGTCGGTGAGTTTTCCGTTGCACGGGCGGCGTCCTCGGTTTGCTACGATCGGCTATTTGCTGGGCATTGCGTTGGATTGCTCCTTCCTTTGCGCTTCAGCTTCTTGTCACGGTTCTTCTTCCGGGTCTCTCAGGCACTGACGATGTTTTGGCTCGCACTTTGTGCTGATTTGCTCAATCAATTTTTTGTTATTGATTGTGTCTCGAAATAGTTGGGCGTATCCCACATATTCTTATTTATTCCTTTAACTGGACCAATCCCACCGCTGCCACCAATTTTGTTGTGCCTCTCCGGGTACAATGGGAATTTTGGGGATGATCCAAGAGTTCGGCTCATCTTAGGAGTAGGGACTCCGAGGGACTCGAGAAACACGAGGCAAAGATTCTGTGCAAAGAGATTTATTTGTACAGCTTACGTATCGTAGAGTTCGGTTCGGTGATGCTTCGGCAATGTAACAGTTTCGGCGCTTGCAGAATCTCACAGTTTCTTCAAGTACACGCGTCATCACTTAGTTTCGGAATACGGCCTCGAGGTACTCGTTATCTCTCTTTTTATGGTCCGAAAGTAGGTGGTTTTTCGGTATTAGGTCGCGATGTCTTAATTGCATATTGCAACGAATTGCATATCTTGCATTTAATCGCGGTTTTGGGAGCGCGCGCAACAGCTTACAAAGTGCTGACAGAAGTTCACAAAAACTATATTATTTACAATGCAACACATGCGAGAACCGTGCGTACAGGAGTTCGCGACAACGGTTCTATGCGTTGACTGGTGCGCATGGAGCTCGAGAAGCGGACATGTTCCTGCCATCGCGGTGTTCGCATGCAAGCAACTACGGTTATACTATGATGAACAGAATTGATCTTAAATACTACGGGATGTCGCGTGGCCTTCGATGTGGTTCCAACTACCTGACTACCTTATTCTTAAAAGGATGGGGCGTCGGCACTTTCTGCGGCCTATCCTTAGAACGACTGGCGCGCTATTGTAGTCCGAAGACTATGTGTAAGAGTGGAGTCGACGCGACAATGCCGGAAATCTTACTACGGCTAACCATTCCTATTATGACAATGCGCGGTATATACAATGCGGTCTTACGGTCTATCTAGACGCGGAGGACAAAACGGTCTTACAGTGTAATGGGTCTTACAATCTAACAGGTCGCGGTAATAATACAAAGCGGTACTAGAATCTGGGCGCGGAGACCAAAATGGTCTTAAGGCATAACAGATCGCGGAGCAGACAAACGGTCAGGCGATTGAACTGGACACGGAGAATGCGGTAGGGCCTTACAAGATAGCAGGATGCGCCGTCTTAGCAACCGGTTAGTCCGGCATAACCACGGGTAGCCCGTGACCTGGTTAAACGCAGGGTAGGATGCGCCGTCCCAGCAATCGAATAGCTCGGCATAACCACGGGTAGCCTGTGACCTGATTTAACACAAGAAGTAATTTCGGATCTGGAGTTAATGAGGGCTCAGGATCGGGAACTGGTAACGCTACGCTCGCCGGAACGTCTTATATACCGGCGGTCGGCCTCCCACTCACGCGAGTCGGTGCATGATGGGGCGGTTCCACGGTGGGGCCGATACACGGGTATGGGAGTTTAGGGGCGCCATAGGCGCCGAGCCTCAAAAAATGCGGGCGGCTGGTCGGCCCGCGAGGCTAGTAACGGTATCGTTACAATTTCACGAGATGAAAAACTAATGTCGAATTTTCTTATAGAAGACAGAATTTATACGCATTTCCCCACTGTTTTCCAGAAGGATGATAAAATGAAAAAAAAATTTTATTCTAGTGCTGCCTAGTTTTAGTTATTTTCATTTTATGGATGGCTAATTTCCTTAGTTTCTATAGAGCTTAGATATAACAATATAAAACACGGAAAAATGCATCAGGATCTGGTATTATCTCAGACAATGAAAGGATTATAAAGATCTGGTATTAACAAGTTCGAACGTTTGGAATACTAGGCTGTAAAAAAGGGAGAGTGGAGTAGACGAAAAAAATTTAACAATTTAAGTAAAAATTCCCACATTTATTGATATTAATTTTTTATACATCAATATTCTTATTACTGTTCTCCAGATCGATTATGCTCATCCGTATTAGCGACTGTCGATCTCGTCCACACTCTCGGGACTCTGTCGGCTGGATAAACTCCCACATGTCTGGCATTGATGTGACGCAATGCTTGTAGAATTTCGCGAGAGTTCATTATTTTGATATGGAGGCGAACAAACGAGCGGTATTATATATTCAATAATTTCGGTATTTACTTCTTTCGGTATTGTGTTTTTGATCGTGTCGGCTTGTAGCGTTGAGTTTTTATTGTCTGCTTGTGTGGAATTAGTAGTTGCTTTGAACTTGTCACTATCTATCAACGCCGATAACTCAGATTTTGCAACTTTCTCTTCTTCTTCTTTTTCTGTTGATTGCTCAGATTTTTGCAGATTTTTTTTTCTATTTCATTTCTATCGCGGAAAATCTCATCCGCTCTACTGATTTCCTTGTTTTCGTCGTCCTCATCGTCGTTATCGTCACTGACATTTAAACTCCAATTATCCGGAGAACCACGAGTAGCTTGAATACTATCGTTCGTAGCGTCGTTGGCGATATTATTTTGCTCGATTAACCAATATTTTAATTTATATGCGTTGCGTAATGCGCAATGAAATATTCCGAATTTTCGAGATCCGTGGTAACCAAAATATCGTCCGCGCGCTTCTCCCTCCGACAGATTTTTGAATGCGGGGGAAATACCTTCCAAATTATATACATTTCTGGAGAATAGATTCTCCAAGTAGTTTTACGGTACCTCTGACGTAAATGTAACGTGCCTGTATTGTTATTTCACGTAGTTGCGTTGTAAAATATTTCGGATTAGCTTCACCGTCGAACCATTCGATTCCGTGATAGTTTCGTGTGAGCCAATTGTTTCCTTACTTTACCTGGTAAATCGCCAAATGAATGTGGCGGCATCATAATCCAATGTCTGACGAATGGAACGTCAAGCGCGATAACAGCAACTTCCTTAGGGGTAAATTTCTCATTGATATCGCGGAAATTCTGTATATCGATGACGATATCCATTTTGTGAAGACTGGAGCACTCACGATAACAAGGTTTAAATTGTTCGCAAAGCGTCGACGTTCGTGTCTCGAATGAAACTGAATCCTCTTTTTTATTACATTACACATTTTTTGGTATTTTATGCTGTTGGCATTTTGATCAAATGTAGAGGTAGAAAAATGAAGGAAATTTTCCGAGTATTACGTTGTAACGGTCAAATACCTGAGCGCGATAAATATCTAGCAAAATCGACGATGACTTGACGAAACAAGTCGATTTCTATTACAT
>NW_027223610.1:0-14783 GCF_030449975.1 Polyergus mexicanus
AATCAGGATATCATCAAGAAAGGCTAAAAAAAATTTTTTTTTAAAAACATAATTTATATGGAGAACTACAATCAGTCAAGTAAGAACGTGTTCGGGTTAATTTGTAGAAAAATTTATTGAACAAAATTTTCAAATACGTGGGTGCATTGTACTCGATCAGAACAAAGATGCAATTGTATTAATAATGTGTTGTCACTACCGGCGTCGATAATTGCCTGGCATCTCCGAGGTATGCGACGAATTTCTGTAGGTAACTGTGTCAAAATGAATACTTTCCTTCTACGAAGCTTCTGCTTGATGTATGCCCACACATTCTCAATTGGATTTGCATCGCGTCCATAAAAAATATATTGCTCCAATCTTGGTCGATATTGTCCTTCGCCCAAGCGAGTCGCTTCGTCACGTGCTTTTCGCTTAGCAAAGGTTTCTTCACTGTACTGCGTTATTTGATTTGATATCATGAGCACGGACATGAGTTCGGATAGCTTCGTATGATATATCAAAACCTTTCTGCTTCAATTTTGCTGCTGCTTGATGCAGTGTTAAGCCAGGATTCCGCGAAAACAAGTACATTATCAGTTTATCGACTTTAGAGGACACTTTGTCTATTGAGCCACGTTCCGGAAAATCATCGACAGTTTTTGTCTCCTTATATCGCTGCACCCACTTACTGACGAATGTTTTACTGACGACTTCTCCATGTACTTAGCAGCCGCTGCTTGAGACATTTTCGAATGGGTACAGAGGAATAGAGCCTCGTAGCGCAACGCGTGGCACTCATGCTTTACGTGTTTCTCTGATAAAAATTCAATGTCAACTGAATCTTTCTTGACAACGCATCAAGGACAAATTCTACTCACGAAAGAATTAGAATATTTTTTACCAACTGCTAGTTATGTCGAACACGCTCTTACTTGATTAACTGTATATTACTGATATTATAGTATGGTTGAGTATGGCATATTTTATTTAAACAATTTCTTTACCCGAAAAAAAAAAAACAAACATGATTATACAAACTTTGTCTTAGCATAAAAGAAATGGAACAGATTAAGATATTCCTTGATAATCTATCTTGATAAAAAAAGAAATCTATTTAGATTTAATATTTTTAATTTGTCACTTCATCTCCGGAATATGTTAATCAGGCCTTTAGAACTGTTCCGAGATTTACTTTACAGAGAGGAAATCTGACTAACGAGGGGACACTACGACATGGTACTAATCGATTTCAACGGAACTCGTTGTAGCGATAGGTCTTCATGTCAAGTAGTATTAGGTAAACGGATAAGATGTGCTTCTCAAGCGTTCGCGAGAAATCGAAATTAAAAAATTCTAAGCGCCTTATGAATAAATGGAATAGAGCATTTAATCGAGGAGTGCGTGGCATAGCAGCAGCATACCGTATCATCGACATTGCTGGTTCGAGTCTGATAAATTTTTTTTTTACATTTTTGTATTGAAACTAATTGAAATCTAACGATCAATTTAGTTTTGTCATAATAATTAAGAAACGTTAATCCAGGCTCTCTCAGTTGGTTATATTAACCAACAAGCTCAAAAGGCTTGGTCTTTCTAAGTCTTCTATATAGCCCAATGTTATCGTAATCTGAACGTTTCCTCGCTAACGTGCTGTTGTAACCTCTGTTCGCGGCCTTAAGCAAATCATTTAATTTCATTAGTTACCGTATCCATGTTTAGGTCATGGTGGAGATCTTTATTTCTAACGTATCATGGTGCATCAACTATGATTCGGAGTACTTTGTTTTGAAAATACTGTATAACATTAGTATTATTTTGCTTAGCACAGCCCCATAGCTGGATTCCATAGGTCCAAACTGGTTTCAGAACCTGTTTATAGAGTACTAGCTTATTATGTAATGCTAATTCCGATTTTCTACCTATGAACCAGTACATTTTTCTGAGTTTAATGTTAAGTTCTTCTTTTTTCTTTTTAACATGCTCCTTCCACCGGAGTTTAGCATCTAGCGTCATACCAAGGTATTTTGCTGTGTTTGAGTGCGGAATGATGGTCGCGTTAATGATAATTCGAGGAAAATGTTCTATTGGTGAAGTTGACATGCACCGACTTCGTTTCATTTAGTTTTATGCGCATTTTTTTGTCCAGTTGATGACCTGATCTACTGCTTCTTGCAGTTTTGAATGTTCAATGGTTTCATCAGTAGATAATATTGTAGTATGCAAACATAGCGATTGTATTGTCGGGCGGCGTTGGTAAATCACTCGTATAGAGAAGATATAGTACTGGTTTCAAGCCACCCCGCTTTCCTGGGGAACTCCTGCTTTTATTTCCTTTAATTCTGAATAGGCATCTTCTTATTTAACCCGGAAGAATCTCTATGGTAGATATGATTCTAGTAATAGGCAATATTGGTTAGGGAGATGTTTAATTTTATAAATTAGTCCATCATGCCACATTTTATCAAACGCTTGCGCCATGTCAATAAAGATAGCAGAGCAGATTCTTTTGTGTTCGAGGGATTTTTCTATAATATCTGTGATCATGTGGACCCACCTCGATAGTCAAGTGTTTATTTCTAAAGCTAAACTGGTGCGATGGGATTATATTTCTGAGCTCGATAATCGGTTTGTCTTTTACATAACAGCCTTTCAAATAGCTTAGCCATAATAGGCAACAGCGATATGGGCCTATAAGAAGTTATTTCATGTGGTTCTTTACTAGGTTTCAATATCATGATGACCTCACCACCTTCCAAAATCTTGGTACATATTCAAGCGGAAAATAGCATTAATCAGATTAGCTAGTTTAACCAACGTTTTTTTCGATAATTGCTTTAACAGTTCACCGTTTATAAAATCAAAGTCAGATGCTTTATTAGGTTTTAGATTATTTTGAATTTCATTATAAATTTCGTTGGACTAGCGGAATATTTACATTACTTGTATCGTCTTGTTCCAGCTCATTACAATTCGTATCATAGCCTAACCTTTCGTTTGTTTGGAAAATACTAGCCAAGTGATTCGCAAAGACACCTGTTTTTTCTTCGCAGGATCTGGCCCATTGCCCATTCGTCTTCTTAATCGGAGGAATCTGAGTTGTCGGTCTTTTTAAGTATTTGGTAGCTTTCCAGAGAGAATAGTTCATATTTTTGTCATTAGTCAGTTCTATCAAGAAATTAGTGAGGAACTCAGTCTTTATCTCCTTGATTTCATTATTTAATCGTTGTGTAATTTTATTAAGGGCTGATTAATCTCTTGGTGCTCTTGTTAGGTGCCATTTTCGACGCAGTCTTTTAACGGCGAGAAATTCCCTTATCTCTTTAGGGTAGTTCATATCTACTGTTTTCCTTCGTATTATCGGAGTACTGTTTCATGCCGTAGTTTGTATATGGTTAGTGAACTTTTCCACCTCGCTGCCCAATTGATCAGTGGTTTTTAACGATACGGTCAGCTTAATGCTACTTTCCAGCAATTCCTTGAAGTGATTCCAATCAGTATATTTGTTTATTAAAACTGGGTTGTTTTCTTTCTTATTCACTAAGCGTTAGCTACATTGGCAAGTGATTTGAGCTTAGACCTTCTTCAATCTGTATATAGTTTTTAGAAAATATTTTTTGTTATGAAAAAATCAATAAGATCTGGTACTTTTCCGGGATCTGTTGGTCAATATGTCAGTTTATCTGTAGAGACAAATTCACATCCGCCTACTTGTGCTGCTCGGTGTAATTCTCGATCTTTAGTCGTAGTGAGTCTTGATCCCCAGTGGGAATGTTGCATTAAAATCTCCTCCCATTACGAATCTGTTTCTGTAGTTACTTAGTAGTTCTACGTACTGGTCAGCTTTTATTGCATATCTTGGTGAACCATAAGCGGCTATTATAGTCAATGCTAATTGGTTTGCCAATGTTAATATAATAGCAGTGGCTTGTATTTCTTGTGAGATGTATTTAGCTTCCTTTTGGTGTTTGATGTTCTCTTTAATTATGATTGCACTATCTCCTCGAGCACTGTTGTCTGGATGTAGAGTATGGTATACCACATATCCTTTGGTTTTAACATAAGAATGTTTTGTGAGGTGCGTTTCCAAAATTAGGTAAATGTCAATTCTTTCTGTGTTTAGGATTATTTGTAGTTCTTGGAGATGATTTAGTAATCCATTAGCGTTCCATTCCATGATTCTGAGAGTTAGCTATTTTGGGGTTTAGGTGCTGGGGTTTAGATGCAAAACCATGTTTTGTTTTCCAGCTTGGTTAACCTGTTTTCTATTTTCTTGTTTGATTCGTTTAGACTTTTAATTTCCGTCAAAATTTAAGATTTCTTGCCCTTTATCTAAGCCAGAGACAATATTATTCTGTAACTGCTCGCCTGTAACTGCTTCTTTATACGAGGCAGGAAAGTTGATTTCCCTGATAGTCTCTACAGCATGTTTTTCCTGATTAATAGTTAAGACCCGAGCTCGTGTAGCCATTACTATTTTCTCTTGGGCTTTTGAGTTTTCACTCTTAATTTCTGCAGTTCTTTAGCTACCAAATAACCTCGATAGTTAGTTGAGTGGGTCCAATAAGTAAACTTTTTTTTTTCAAAAGATTTTTTTTACAGTAGATTATTATATTTTTACAGAATTATAGAATTTTACAATAGAATAGCAATTATTACACAAAATAAATGTACATCACATGGATTAACACGTATTGTCTGTTTATTGTATACTACAAACGTTTTCCTGTTTACGTCCTTTGCCTAAAAATCCGTTTGCGGAATAGAATTGTAGATAGGATTGCCCAACACAAATAAATATGAAAATGTTAATGACATATATTTTTCGCTTAATGTTCTAAAAAAAAACCATACAACTAAAAATGCAGCTTTTATACGATGCGCAAGATATGCGAATTATTGCTTCGCTTGTTTCTACGAAAAATATTATTATACAGTATGTATTATTTCATCTACTTCCACCAATGAATAAAACATGTTTCATATTTATGTGTTGTGTATGGCAATCACCTTTCCGCAATTATTGTTGCTTAAAAACATAATTAATTATTACATTTATTTATTTCTATCGTACAGCTATTCCATAAACGGATTTTCTAAGCAGAAAATACAAATGAGAAAATGTACCTTTGTAATATACAATAGACGTATTAATCTATGTGATGTACATTTATTTTGTATAATAATTACATTCTACTGTAAAAAAATCTGTTGAAAAAAAAAGTTTACTCATCGGGACTCGAAACAGCAATATCGACGCTACGAGTCTGACACGCTGCCAGACTCGTTGCGCCATGCGCTCCTCGATTAAATGCTCAATTCCATTTGTTCATAAGGCGCTTGAAATTTTTTAATTTCGATTTCTCGCGAACGCTTGAGAAGCACATCTTATCCGTTTACCTAATACTACTTGACATGAAGACCTATCGCTACAACGAGTTTCGTTGAAATCGATTGGTACCACGTTGTAGTGTCCCCTGTAAGGCTATTGTAAAACATTACAACTTTCTCTTGATGCTAATTGAATCCAGATTAATTAATTTAGAATCAGAAAAACTCACATACATTCTATCTAAAAACATTATTAAAAATGTAGATATCAGTTATTTATAGCTACGACACCTCTCTTAGATACCTCTGAAAAATTCTTAAAATACGAATTAATTTTAGAAGTTAATGTTGTTTTAAAGGTCTGAATAAATTGTTATTTAATTTTTCTTTTTTTTTAAGAACAATTTTTTTTTATTTTCGGTACAATTTGTGATTTTTTCCTATTGTTTTTGTTTTAAGAATTAAATTCAAAAACTTTGCTAATTCAGTTTAGCTACAAATAATAAACTAACAATTTTAAATCATCTCCAATAATTAAATGTTTTTATTTTATATCTTATTTGTATATGGATGTGTGTGGATATATACACGTATGTGTGTACGTGGATATTGTCTTTCTCCTCATTTAATGATAAAACTTTTAATTATATAATTTTAATATAATCGCTTCATGTATTAGTCTAGATCTATAAGCTATATTCAACAAATGTATCTTTGTAAGTGCAACATTACTAAAAATATTATTATTTTAAAAAGTATATAAGAGGCATTTATATTGAGACATCTAAATATCTGAAAAATAAAGCAAGATAGAAAGAAATGTTTCAGACAAAAGTTGTTCGGTTCTAAGGGGATCATAAGATGGTGCTATTAGTTTGATTTTGGATGAAAGCGCTGAAAATTTCAATGTCAATCTTGTTTTTTTAAATAGAAACAACCCAATTTTTTTACATAAATCGATTTCTTGCACTATTCTACATAAAAAGTTATAAGGATATGATGGCCAAAAGTTTAATAATTTACGAGATATTTTATACTTTATTTTACTACTTTACTTCGACATAATTTTATATAAATTATGAAATATTTCATAAAATTACTTATTTTGTAATAATGTTACCTTAATATTTTAAGCTCAAAAAATTAGAGACATCAATTGGTGTAAACAAAATAAAACAAGATTGACATTAAAATCTCCGAAGCGTCTCCATTCAAAATCAAACTAATGGCACCATCTTATGATTCCCTTAGAACCGAACAACTTTTGTCTGAAACATTTCTTTCTATCTTGCTTTATTTTTTAGATATTTAGGTGTCTCAATATAAATGCCCCACCCTGTATATATGTTACTTTAAATAAATTTTAATTGTTATACCTATTCTCACATGTGTGTGAAAAAGAAAACTCACATTACTCACATAATACATCACAGTAATACATCCTACAGAAAATTTCTTCCCAATAGATAATCAGTAAGTATTTTCTGTAAAATTTTTTTTTAGCCTAAGCAATGGGATATTGTTATATACAAAAGATATGAGATATTATAAACAGATAAAGCTGGATAAAGCTGACCTCTTAAGATTAAAGCTCATGTATACCCTATGTATTCAAGTAAAAAAAGAATACACACAATCTATATTTATTATGTCTATGGTTATCTCAGCATGTCTGTTATAGCAGCATAGCAAAATGAATATTGCAATACGCAGTATTGCAGCTTCTATTGATAGAGTAAATTCTATTTCTTTCTCTCAATAATCAATCAGATAACTTGAGACGACCATAACTTGCAGCTTTAGATATATAGTACATACGAAAGTTTCTTTTTGCTATATTCTTCTACTTTCAAGTTTAATCACAATACTCACTTTATGAATATATAAATCGACTAAAAATCACAGGCGTAAAATCGTTAATCAGATGTCACATGTCGATGATAATATAAAATTTTAATTTATAAATTAAATTTCAACATGTAAGCAAAAACTCAATATAACCATTAATTAAATTTCAGCACATTAGCAATAATTTAATTAAATCACCGATTAAATTTCTTTGTATATTTAATAGCAAATTAAATCCTGGCGTGTTAAATTAAAAGATTCTTGCATATTGACGAAGTCAATTAATTTTTCATGCATATTGATAAACTCAGTAAAAATAGAATTTTATATATAAGCAAAAAATTATTTAAGTTACAAAATAAATTAGTAATATGCATTAGTAATGTATTAATATAGTCACAAATTATATTCTACATTACTTTCCCAAAACTTAATCAAGCGACATATTAAATTTATTGCATGTTAACAGAAATTGAATTATAAAAAAAAACTGCAATATTAATTTAAACATATGTTTGTGAATTTTTTTCCATATGAAATATTAATTAAGTTTTGAATTGTATATATGTATGTATATCACACACACACGTGCGCTCGTGCGCGTACGTGTACATACATGTACGTATATACGTACATACATACATACATATATATGTATGATATGTATATATATGTATGTATGTAAGTAGTATGCATATATATATATATATATGTATGTACTAACATCAGGAGCGACATTTGGTGCAGGTGTCTCTTAGCACAAAGAGCAAAATAGAAAAGGAAAAAAATCACACGGCTGTACCTCACGAGAGACCCTGTGGCGTGAAGCAGATCTTTTCCAGTTCGCCGGTTGATGAACTGACTGGCGATTCAGCTCGATCGTCCTGCTCGGTCGCCAGTTGTTCACTATAGTAATGGGGCGTGCTGAGATAATCGATGAGTCGTCGGGGTAATGGCAAGGTCGGGATCAAGTCCCTACGCACCATCTTCAGGATGACGAATCTGCAAGTGTGCTGCAGACTCTGTACTTGCTTGAATCGCGATACCGGATGAAGCAGCTGCACTCGCATCGGACCCAGAACTGGCCGCCGGTGCAGGAAGAAGAGATACCGACCGCTACGTGAATGCTCAACTGCATTTTCGATGAAGTCAACAATAGTATGTGACTTAAATTTTGTGCAGCTACCAAAACTGAAATTACCTGCTTATCGAAAGAAATGAATTTGATAAAAGCGTACATATTTCATATGACAGTCCTGAATCCTATACGTAGTACGATTAAACTTACCCTGATCGTGTTCTATCCTTACATGTCGCACACAACTGTTAAGTCTGAATGATAAAGAAAAAATATAATGATCGTCGCTACTGTCCCGTACAATAAACGAGCCATCTGGCTCGTTAGATAGTATTTTCTCCGCCGCTTCGCCGGATATAGGTCCCCAGTACCATCCATACTATTTTAAAAAACAATTTTATATTATAAAATACCTGCTAATTCTTTAAATGCCAAGTATAAATCGATGAATAAAACAAATAAAAATAACCGTACATCTTTTACTTTTTCGATACTGGCGGCAAAATCCATACTCGTGTCCTCTGCGGTATCTTCTTCGAGTCGTGTGGCGGGCGACAAAACTTGCTGTTGTATCAAGCTCGGAGATTCGCACTTAGGTGTCATTGCTGTAAGAGCCTCTTCTGCTTGCTCCACATTTACCTGGCTATTACTCTTGGGCAGAGGTGGCAACGCGCGCTTGAAGAACGGCAGTTTTTGCGCGGATGGTTCCATCTCGGATGGAGCGGTGTTATTGTTATTTGCATGCTGATCAGAATCAACACTCTCTTCCTCTTCGACGATCTCTCCCTGTACGATGCTATTACGTTTCTCCACAAAATGATCCGGCGAACCCAGTCGCCGAAACCGGAAAATATTGCAAAGTGTTTGCTTAAGATTTAGTGAGAAATTACGCTGACTTTTCTTTATCTTCTCCCGCTCGGATTCGCTCTTTTCCTTATGCGATTCATCGCGTGCCTTCTTATGCCTAATGCTGACAAAAGCGTTCCTCTTGTGTTTCTTCACATTATTAGAATTATTGTTATGATTGTTATTATTATTGTTATGATGATGAATCATCAGTCCATTACTGGCACTCTTGTTGGATACCGGTGTGTCCGTGGACGAATCCGTATGCATATTACTGTTATACCTATTATTAAATAGTTAATTTGACAATAACTATGAACATTTAACTTAAAATATTTAAAAGCAAACGTAATCAAACAGCCCACAATAAAAACTAGTTATTTTCCAGAAAAAAATGTTTCTTTGCCTAACTTATCAATAGAAATTATATGTTGTGTGTATATGCACTTACCTATTATTATTTATACTAAGGGGTTTAGCTGTCGCGGCAAGATGCACTGGTGTATGGCCTAGTAGCGGCGTTTTGTCCCGTTTGATCTTGTTCTCGCTAGAGTCGCTCGAGCTTGAATATAATGTCTGTAGGTACTGTCGCACTTCGTGTAGAGTCATATGGATCGGTTCGCCAATATTGTGTGCGTGTCCATTCGATGTTTTAATATTGTGACGTCCGGAAGTGCCTGGTACACTATGCCGTTTGCCACCACCACTACCTGGGTTACCCTCGTTACAACAGACATCAGCTAGCAAGCGTTGAGACTTAATAACGTGCGTGATGGCGCGGGACTTGCCGCAGTAGTGGCGAGCTTGCTGGATATGTGCCTCCAACTCACTCTGCGAACTCGCGGAAACGTTTCGCCGTCTCTTGCGATGATGCCGGTGTCGTTTGGGTCTTTGTGGCGTCCGCAAATCGTGCAGCGGTCGTACCATATCGATAGGCACCGTGTAAATATCCGAATCAAACGGCACATTGTACATATCACTTATTTCGCTTGTGGTCAATACATCATGCGACATGGCAGATGTGATAAAGCTGCTGTCATCGGCTTTGTGGCCAAGTCCAGAGGTATTAATGGAATTATGTGAACTAGATAGTCTCGACGAAGCCAATGAGCAGCGCGAGTTCGGCCGATTCAGTGTATTGTATGGAGTAATAGTGATGGTAGCAGCACCCTGGCATACTGGTGGTGTCATTAGGTCCCATATGCGTTTAGAATTGGTCTGTTGAGCCCGTGTTATCATTGAAATCGGATTCATAGTAGGCGCAATTCTTCCTTCAGGCCAGGAGATGCGGCAAGAGATCACTAGCGCCTCATCTACTGCCGATTGTACTAGGCTTTCAGCATAATCGTCGAACCAGCATGATATTCTATGTCTCATCAATCGTGCATAGTTCACAATTGGTGCTGACAAAGATTCCGAATCTGGTGGCGACGGACTGTCCTGAAACTCTGGTGGTGGCTTGATTGCTACATCAACCACTTCAACCTCCAATTTGTTGTCCGCGTCACCCCAACCTGGACCTTTCTTCAATGTGTTGAAATTTTCGCTGCACATGCCATCCGAATAATCAAAAGAATCTTGTGATAGAGACTTACTTTCTATATCGCTTTCTTGCATCTAAAATTTTATTTCATTTCAAGAGTTGTATGTCAGGAAAGTATTCATGTTTGTAATCAAAAGAGAAATGCATGTATACTACCTCTATTGCAAGATGGGCTCGAACAGAATCACTAGATATCGAACCTCCTAAGCCACTGCTACCAAGATCACTGAGAGGTCCAGCGCTTAGTGAACATGATGGCGGAGAGTCCATTTCCGATTTTTTTTTTACTTCAACTATGCGCTGGAAAGACTATAGTAGCCAGAATTTTTGATGTTTCCATATTATTCTCTAAAATTTAATATTATAATTGTTAATATATTAAAATATATTTTTTAATTTGAAAACATCTTTAAATTAATATTAAATGGCTAACCTGATAAAAAGTATCACAGGCAATATATAACTGCCTTATGATTCTTATATTTATATACCGACTTGTACTCTGCGCATGGTCCATTATGAGTAAGAAATTGCAATGACATTCTAAAGCAGCACAATTGACAACCCTACAACAAAAACATGATAGTACAATTTGTGAATTTTAAATGAGTATAATATCATAATTTTAGATGCGAGTCATGAAAATCAAAGATTTCATAATTTGTTTGTTGTTGATATTAACAAAAATCTTTTATAAATATACCAACACACAAATTTTTCGCGATATCTTCTGAGACAAGTTGACATCTCTAACCAAGTCTGTCAGTTCGACAACAGCGGATGTCGATTCTATCACCGCGCATTTGATTTAACGCAGCTATTTTATCAGTATCAGTCACAATCCAGAAAGAAATAAAATTTAGCCTTAAAGGCATAAATGACAAACCGGCCGCAGAGAATATAGTCTCAAGCAGTCTCCGACAAGAATTAGAATGAAAGATTGACAGACTTGCGTTGTGATTCGCATCGCACGTCTCGGGAAGAGGTCGAGACTTTTGCCCGGGTCAAGTTCGACGTGAGAGAGATAAGTGGATGATGACACATGTAGCAATTACCTATGCGCTGAATTGGCCGCGACGTGTATGCGATCCAAATTTCGCCGACGTCTTCATACGAAGACACACTACTCATGATTGTCGCGAGACGCGCGCAAAGCTCATGCCGGGACCAATCGATATTTGTGAGTTAACGCGGAGCAGCCTGGGCCTTATATCACCTTATAACATGATCGGATAAGGGTCGGCAGAAGCAGAGATCCTTAAGCCCATATCAGACTATGTATTGAAGATTGAAATTTAACCAATCAGGATAAAAGGAACTAAAATTTTCTTGTCGTGAATGGTCAAATTTCAATCTCAATGCATAGTCTGATACGGGCTTTAAGTCCGTATAAAGCCCGTATCAGATTATGCATTGAAGATTGAGATTCAAGATTCAAGTGTTAAATGGGGAGCACATACTTTTGCATAAACGCATAATCATAAGCATAAGGAATTTGATTGGTCAATTTCCTTATGCATAAGAATATCAGTTCTCGATAATTTTACCGTAATACTTTTATGTACAGAATAATAAGACAAATTAATTAGTGCCAAAAAAAACAAATAATTGTTTAAAAAAATACATTGTAAATAATTTTCTTAAAAACAATTTTTTTATGCTAATTGATTTGTCTCATTATTCTGTACATAGAAGTATTACGGTAAGATTATCAAAAACTAAATATTTTACGAGATATTTAATTTTTTATATCAAAATATGTCAGATTAAAATATAAAATAACTCAAAAAGTACTTAATAAAAAAATACTTTATTATAATGTTTTGAAAAGCTCTCGATGTCAGCTATAAGAATACTAAATAAAAAATGGGGGTTTCCGTTTAAGATTTTAAAGTTGCCCCCCTCGCCCCCAGGAGGTGGGGGGTGGGGGAGGAATTTTAACACTAATGTATTTCCCCCACGGAAGGATTAAATTTTGATTATCAACATTTTTTTCGTTCAGTGCTTATTTTTCGAGATATTTCAAAGTTTCAGGTTAAAAAACTCACCCTGTATATTTATATATATTTATAATATATTTATATATTTTTTTTATATCGAATGCAGTCAGATTAAATGATTTATATTGGGTTGTCAAAAAAAATTTAGTATTTGTATAGTGGAAAAAAACAAAGAATATTTATGAAATCTTTTCGATTTATTTGACTCCTATACAGATTTGCTACAAATTTATTATTGTTACTAATACCATCGTATATTTGTATTTACTTAAAGATGTTAACATATACTATAAAAAAGAATGATATCCCTAAAAACTTATCTTTTTGAAAAATAGGCAAAAGAAAGGCGTCAAGTACACGCACCACTTATGAAAAACTGTATTTATATATATTTATAAAATAGTATTATTATAAATTATTGGAAATAAACTTATAAAAATTTCAACAAAAAAATATTGTACAAATATATATCCTATATGTAGTTATTGATATAACTAAATTAAATATATTTCTAAAAATTAAATTTAGATCTAAATTAAATTTATTAGCAGCGCCAAGTTTCTCTAATAAAATTTTTTTTTATTTGTATTAATTTTTAATTTTAATATAAATTTTTAATTTTTTATATTAATTTCTAAGTTTTAATTTTTGTGTTTTGTATTATTAAATATATATATTTTTTATTTAATATTAGAAATAAATAAATTTTATATATATAGCATAAATTTTTATTTAGTTAGCGCAACTGTTTAATATTAATATTTAGTATGATTGACAACAAATATTATTATTTTGTACGAAATTAAAATAGCTATTTTGTACAATTGTTTTCGGTTAAAATATTTGTTTGATTTTTATTTTCAGTTGGCGCAATTTGATGATATCATTATTTTTGTAGAATATATTTGTACAATTTTTTTTTTTTTTGGATATACACAGAATTGACAATTATAAAATGCCCAGCAAGCATAAGTTATCGAAAAAGCATCAGTTTTTAATGAAATGAAGGAAAAGATTGAGAGGCAATTGGATGCTAAAACTGCCAAGACTAAGCTTTTACTAACATTAAAAATATACTGAGACAAATGGTCCCTTACGAATAACATTTAATGATATAATAATAATATAAAAGTGGCTACAAGATGGAAGATGATTACCTTTGGTCCTAAACTCACAAAAGTTAATTTAAGCTATTGTTTTATTTATTGTTAATTTTATTTATATTGACTTTATTGCTCCCTATACTCCGTCTAAAGAGAGAATAACATCGGTCCGCGCATAGTCGGACAAAGTGGGGAGAACATGGCGACATACTCAATACCGTATATATGTAGATACGGTTTCTGTGGGTAGAGACCTGCGCAAAACGGACAAGTTTAGTCGTCCGATCCGATGTTATTCTCTCTTTGGACGGAATAGGGGATTACAATCTTCAATTTCTAATCCCTGTCACCAACGCTCTCACTAACTTATAACTAATTTACGACCACTTACATCTAAAATCTATTCCCGCGGCATTTTACCTACACACGCATGCCCTGTATTTCTCCCTACCTACACCTCTTTCTCTGTCTTTTTGTCTCTCTGCGTAGCCCGACCTATTCCTATCGACTTCCGCTTCCGTTTACATAGTATTCTCATGCTCACCAATCTCCATACCATCACTCTTTTCATTCACTCGCTTCATAATTACATTCTATCTTCCTTCCCTCTCCCACCTCTCTTACGTCCTCTTTTCCAATGAACTCCAAAAGCGTTTTTCCCTCCCCGTTTACTTAACGATTCTTTGATTCTTTTCATCCCTCCTCTGCCTTCCAATTCCACACCTCCACACTTCTTCCCTCCTTCCCTGTCCTCGCATTAAAGTCTCCTCTCTCTAATTAGCATTCTTACATCCTTCTCCTTCTCTTCCATCCATCCCTTCATGATTTTCAATTTTTTCTTTATATCACCATTTACGTATATCTCAATCACCCTCCATACTTCCCTTCTCCACTTTATCATTCCTACCAGAATTCCATCCTTACCCTCTCTCTTCTCCTTCCCCCTCTACCAACTCCTTTCTGATTCCCATGATCATAGCCCCTCATCGCTCTCCCCTTCCTGTTTCTTCTTTTCGCAGCCTGCATTTTCCAAATATACTCCGTTGGCAGCCTTT